>NC_063059.1:37217994-37236663 GCF_018812025.1 Megalobrama amblycephala | reverse complement strand
TCGCGATCCTGAGTAGGGCGCCGGTTTGGCCATGGGACTGGCGGTGAATACCGGTGAAGTAGAGGTGACTGTGGAGCGGTGGCAGCAGCGGTGGTTGGTGCTGGTGATGGTGACGGTGGTTGAGGAGTGAGTGCTCGCCGAACTGCATCCACGAGCTCCTGGAAGGGTCTTGACGGCTCTGCTGATTGTAAGCTGTTGTGGTCCGGTCTTCTGTTACAGTAGAGACACCGGAGACAGATGTAAATGCAGTTTGGATGTTTATTTAGAAAATCAGCAGAGCAACAGGTAAGTGCATAATGGTAATGAAGATCTTGAGGATGAAAGAGAGGTAATACTGTCCTTGTTTGTATTGCAGATGCAGTTCGATGAAGACGTTGAGTTGACGGAACACTCACACACAGGTAGGTAGAGACACGAGGAGACGAGGAGACCAGGAGACGATGGTACGATGGAGAGTATGGAGACAGGTAAGTGTCGTTTGGGAGTCCTTGAGGTAAGCATACAATTGTGTATCACGAACGAGACCGGACAATGTGTGTGTGTGGTGGGGCTTAAGTAGTGAGGTGATGATTGTGATAGTTGCAGGTGGCGGTATCAGTACTCCGGTGATTGGGTGCGTGGGTAAGGGAGTGAGGTGGAACTGACGTGTCTGTGACACATGGAGGCGTGAATCCTCATGTATAATGGGTGATTCTCACTGAGAAGACAAAAGAATGATAATAATGACCTGAAATGACTTGCATATTAATGAGGCCTTTCAGTCAGGTAGGCTGTGAAAACCCTCTGTGATCATGCTGATACAGGATTAAAGTCCACTCAGGACAAAAAAAAAAACATGATTTTTGTGATCATGCATGCACGTATTATTGCACATGATATGAAGAAATTTTGTATAGGCCTATGTTAAATTACTACCAGTCAAAAGATTGAACACATTGCCATTATATGTTTTTAAAGAAGTCTCAAGTCTCTAACCAAATAATGGTTTTCTATTTAATATACTTTAAATATAATGTATTTCTGTGATGCAAAGCGTCTGAACATTCCTACCTCTAGGGCATTTCATATAGGCTACTATATTTGTTTATTATAAAGCCTAAATGTTGATGTGCAGTTGACAAACTATACATTAAAAAGATCTAAGACTCAAGCTTCACATTTTGACTCTTAAATCTTATATTGACCATAATTTCTTAATATGCTTAAAGCATACACATTTGGAGAAATATTGATGGATTCTCATATGTTTATATCAATTTTCTATACAGAGGGTAATATTTATTATTCATATTTATTGTCATCATTATGAGCGCTGGATGCTGTGTTTTAATTCATACTTGAGCCGGAGGGCGCTCTGCCCCTTTTGTCCACAATGCCTCAGTAAAAGAAGAGGCATATCATGTGACAATCAAGGAACTAACAGAGGCAAGAGATCGCTAAATATGGCTATTCAAAACACTTTTGAAGACAGTAAATACACGATTGAGATGACGAATGCATGTATTGACTGAATTTGCGTTTGAATAGCGCTCGCTCCGTGGCGTGGCCGCATTAGCGGATAATGAGCTGAATCACAGACTTCTGACATGGCTCTCTTTTCATACAGATTACATAAACACAGAAGGTTTGTTTTCGATTTGACTTATATGTTTTAAAACCTGACATCTTAACGTTTTTTTAGACATAAGTGTAATTTTTTTGTCATTAGTATTCACTAAGTTACAGTTCATTTTCTAAGAACTATCAGATTGGACTTCGTTCAGAGGAGACGAGAGATCACGATCATGTTAGTTTTCTTTATTTTACAAAAAGCAACATTTTGTTTTTACTCTGAGTGTATACAAATGAAAGAAGATATTCCACAGATTAAAATGGTGTATAACTCTTAATTGTATGTGCAACATTGTCGGAGTATTTTGAGTCTCTTTCATACTGATAAGAAAAAACCACGGTGGTATCGCCGGCGATACCCTCAGACCTCAGAGTGTTAAATCCTCCTCGCCCTTCCTCCATACCCTCTTGGGATCTCTTCCTGGTTCTTACATCTCTCAGGGGTCATCCCTTCAAACCTTTGCAGTCAGTCGAGTTAAAAGCACTGTCCCTTAAGACTGTCCTCCTGGTTGCATTGGCTTCGCTCAAGAGGGTAGGGGACCTGCACGCATTGTCTGTTGACGAATCGTGCCTGGAATTCGGGCCCGGGTACTCTCACGTCATCCTGAGACCCCGGCCCAGATATGTGCTCAAGGTTCCTACCACTCCCTTCAGAGATCAGATAGTGAACCTGCAAGCGTTGCCTTCGGAGGAGGCAGACCCAGCCCTAGCTTTGCTCTGTCCCGTCCGTACTCTGCGTGTGTACAGAACGCAAAGCTTCAGGACCTCAGATCAGCTCTTTGTCTGTTACGGAGGCCAGCAGAAGGGAAAGGCTGTCTCCAAGCAGAGGATGGCCCACTGGATAGTGGATGCCATCGCGTTGGCGTATGAATCCCAGGGCGTGCCTTGCCCGCTCGGGTTGAGAGCCCACTCCACCAGAGGAGTGGCCTCTTCCTGGGCGCTGGATTATGGTGCCTCGCTGACAGATATCTGTAGAGCTGCAGGCTGGGTGACACCTAACACGTTCGCTAGATTCTATAGATTATGTGTAGAGCCGGTATCTTCCTGTGTACTCGCTTCCACTAGCCGGTAGACGCGTTGAACCCTCTCTTAGTGTCGGGCTTGCAATGCCATTCCCGCCCCCTGGGCCGGATACGTGCATCTGACTCCAGTTGCGTTCCCCGCTTGGCGAACCTTGTCGAGTTCTTGCGCCTCCCCCTTCGGCTCGGACATTGCGGAGTGTCTGATGCCAGGCCAACATCCGTCACTGACGTTGTCTGTTGGCTGGGTCCCATATGTTGCGATCCCCTCCACGAACACAGACACAACATGTTTGCGATGCACTAGAGGAGTGGGGGGCCCACGGAGAATGGCTCGCGGGTATAGCCCCACTGTGATCCTCTGGTCACCCAAGCTTATTAACCAAAGTAGTATTTTTCTGATTCAGAAAAATAACTAGATCAGGGAATAAGTGAGGGGACTCCACCTCATTAAAAGGCACTCGAGTCTCGACCGTGCATCTAGAGCGCCAGACGACGCGCAGGGTTGCCATAGCAACGCGCGCTGTCAACCGTCAGCTCGACGGCACACGGCGCGCTGAGCGCTCAAGCCCTTACGAGAAAGGCAAGACAAACAACGCGCCGACGTGGGCATGCTCTCATATTCACGAGAACATGACCCACCACAAACACAGTCTCAGCACGCTAAGCAGACATGAGAGAAAGTGATTGTGGCCGTCAGCGAGGATAGGAAACGACCGCCTCCAGAAACGCACAGACTGAATGACGTCTTGAAAAAGACGCAGGTGTCTGTCTGTGAAGTCTGATATTAGAAGGGGAAATTACAGCTCTTTCTGTGTCGAGACACACGGGAGTGTCACGAGAAGTGTGTACACACACACAGGAGACCGGCCCAAATCGCACACCAACTTTATGGATTTACAGCGGAACGCTGTTTCACAGCAGTAGTTTCTGCCTGGCTCCTGAAGCTCCCGCACTCGCTGCAGAGTCGTAACACCAACACGGTAAGGCTGCTTCTTTTCGTTCTTCAGACTTGTTTGAAGTTCAGTCAGGCTGTAGGACACCAAAGTGTTGCTCCGAAGCGAAAGACAGAGTGCGATTGCATCTGCTTCCTATTTATATCCCCAGATGTGGCAGTGCGCATTATGCAAATATCGCACGCCAATGTTCATTGGCTTGTTTTAGTTCTCTCGAAGCTGATAGGGGCTCTCTAGTGATATCCATTCGTCGGTCACTACTGACGTACGTCGAACGTGACCGACTGAAAGGAACCTAGTGGATCCTCTTTCTACATGGACCAGGGACAGTGAAAACAAAGTGATTTTTCAGGAGAAAAAAGACAAATATGAAGTGTTCAGAAACCCTCAGGCAAGTGTTTGGACAGCTATTTGTGCTTCTTGCCAATACACATTGAATTACAGCTTCTGATAATATTAAAGTAAAATACAAAAGCACTAAAAATAACGCCTTTCACTTACAGTATATTGTTTCCTCTGCCTACAGAACTGTGATATTTCCCATGCAAAAACTGTTCTCTGACTTCTCTATTTCTAGTTCAATTTAAAAAAAAATGGAAGAGAAATTAGAAAACAGTTAAACTCAGCACATTGACAGACTTCTGTAATGGAAGAAGTCTAGAAGACTTCTTAAGTTTAGACCAAAATGTTTACTTAAAAAATAATTATTGAAATTTTGTTGAATGCTGATTAAAATTATGTCTATTTCTTTTACAGATATTTTATATGTGGAAAAAGGATAAGAAATCTCTAATGGACATGAAAGAAAAAGACAAAGAACAACTTCTGGAGGTGCGTCTGGCTTTAACTTTTGTTATAATTGAGAGATTTTAGGTCAATTTACAGATGTAGATGTTCATCAAAAGTATTTAATGGAGTCAGATTTAATGTCATAATTGAAGCCATTTAAACGAGAAATGCAGGTCTAAACAAGTCTCACCCACACATGAAAATGTTATCATCATTTATTCACCCTCATGTCGTTCCAGTGCGGTGAACAGAAAGTCGACATGAATGACACAAGTGTAAGTGAATGAACAAAGTCTTTATGTCTGGTTCTGTATTTCTGGGTATAGGAGAATTTTTGTGGAGCCTCCGTCATTGTGCCTGACCTTGAGGGCGTTCTGTATCTGAAGGAGGATGGCAAGAAATCCTGGAAACAGCGCTACTTCCTGCTGCGAGCCTCTGGATTGTATTACTCACCCAAAGGCAAGACAAAGGTCAGATCAGGCAACCCAGACAGTGAAACATACGGAGTATTTTGAGTTCAGACAAATCCTCCCTTATTGTACATCAGGCTGCTATTTAAATGAACACTTAATGACTAAACCTAAATAATAACTGGCTTGGTGAAAATGTCAAGAAACTAAATTTCAGTGCATTATGGGGTTTTCTCTCCATCAGGCATCACGGGATCTTGTGTGTTTGGTGCAGTTTGACAATGTGAACGTCTACTACTGCAAAGAATATAGGAACAAATACAAAGCCCCAACAGACCACTGCTTCATTCTCAAGGTACAGTGTCCGTTATGGTGAACGCTCTCACTTTAACATCAACACAGAGTTTGGAGCAGAAACTTACAGTGTGACAAGGATGAATAAAGTAAAACAAACGGCCCACCCTTGAAATGAAGTGCACTTAATTCTATTGAACTTGTAGTGTACTTTAAATCTTAAACATATATTTAAAAAAAAAAAATACTTGCAGGTAATATATTAATTAAACAAAAGGCCATTTAAGTTTACTTTTAAGTGTGTTAAGTTCACTTAAGTTCAAAAAAGTGTACGTTGCAATAATGTCAAATTAAAGGTTTTAGAATAAAGACATTTAAAATCATATTTTAATAATCAATTGTCATGCTTTAAAGAAGTACACTTATTTTGATGTGTTGTGTTGACTAACATACATGATTATTAATGGTTGTGTTATAAAGCGGTTATTCATGTAAAGTACGGTTGTGTTATCCGGTTATTCTGTATTACATTTAAAGTTAATATTTTAAATGTACTAAATTGCAACTTCATTTCAAATGTGTAATTACAGATACATTTAATACAGGCAACATGAAAGATTCAAAATAAATAAATAAATTAAAATATATTTTAGTTAGACCATTAACACTAAAGTTCAAGTAATTGAATACATTTAATTTAATTGCAATTAATATGCAATTAAATGTCCGGAATATTACATTCAGTTTTACACTCAAATCAATTATTTTAAAGTACATTATTTCTGTAATTTTTCTGTATTTTTTTCCTTTTTGAAAATTATGCTAAAGTGTTTTTTCACGAGGTCATTATGATGGTTTTGTAGTCACAAGTCTAGTTTTAGGTTTTAAGCTAATTTTCTCCTTTAACACATTCTGCAACACTAATATTACACACTTTGTGTAAAAAGGAGCAAAAAAGTGTTCCAAGCCAAATACCATCTAATTTATTATTGTGTCTATTTTAGAGCAACTTTTGGTACGTAAAACTATTGTGATGATGAGAATACATATTAACACTTCTCTTTCCATGAAATATGCTGAATTTTGATGTTGGATATTTTTAAAAACCCAAACAGAGGTTTTCATGGTGCTTCTGAACTTTGGGACATAAAGTGAATCCTCATCATTTCCGTAACAAAATGCTGCTCTATCAGCAGTAGGCTAGTCATGGACATGAAAGCAGACATAAAAAACATGAGGCTCAAAGCAAAAGAAGCTGTAAATTACATCCCTTTAAATAGCATCTATTTCCCCTCAGCATCCTGGAGTGGTGCAATAGTGTGACAGGGTTAGAACCTTGAAGATGACCTTTCTGCAACCCTTCAAAATGCTCCACTGATCCAAAACTACATCCCCAAATGATATTCCTATTTAATGACTAAATGGTAAATCTAGTCTTGGGTCAGTGTTAAGGTGCGACCTCAGCTTTTTAAGTAATTTGCCATAATAACAAGGTATCTTTAGGTACTCCAGGCACTATCTGATATTTACGCACCATAAATCTGCTTGCTTCTCTTTCATAAGTGTCCACTCAAAAACCACTACTCAAGCTGGTAGGTGTAATCCCAAACCTTTGGCTGCTAAACACGAATTGTACAATAATTATTTCAAGGTGTGTGCTTCTTTTATGCCTGGTGCTTTAATATATAATAATTAGCCAAATGACTACCCCAAAGATAAAAGCCAATGTGTTGCATTGAACTTCTAGAACGCAGGAAGTGGTTGAGGAAAAATCTTTTCCTGTTTAGCGTGCGTGGATGAGAGCTAGCATTAGCTGTGGGAACATGAAACATAAGGATGGGGGTTTGAAGATACACAAGTGATCTTTCTTAGATAGCAAGAGGAAAAATTCAAGAAATGGTACAGTATTTTATAGTTTATACAAAACAGCATCTTATAAAATATAATGGTAACTTTATTTTACAGTGTCCTTGTTACATCTACTTTCTGTAGTAATAACAGCATAACTACAAGCAACGAACAATAAACCAAACCCTAACAGTAAACCTATAGTAAGGACATGATGTTTATTAAAGCTACAGTCCGTAACTTTTTTTTGGTTAAAAATGATCAAAATCAATTATTGAGCAAGTACATAACCAAACAGTGTTCAAATCTATCTCCTTACCTTAGCCCGATTCACAACAGTAAGCTTGTAATAATGTTTTCTAAATCGAGTGGTACTGGTAGGTTTCCGCGAGAAATAGAAGTTTGCTGATGTTTGTCTTAACGTCTTTACATCGTGTCTGTAAACAGAAAGGCTAGTAGGCTATATCGCATGTGAGGATGCTGCAGGTGGCGGATCATTTGTAGCTTCTTCTTGGAATGTATTTAAACTTGAGATTGTGGCTTGTAATCCAGACAGTTCAAAACGACAATCATCATCAACAACTGTGGAAAAACGTAAAAGACTTCAGACTGCAGAGAGCCTACAGTAAAAAAAGGAAAGCGATCAGGCCCATGCGAAAGAATAAATAAATGTCGGCAGGGCTTTTGAAAGGTGGCGTGAACTCCGTGATTTAAAAGGGTTTCAAAATGATGCAGAGATGGCTATTTTTCTGCTGGACAGGTAAAACATTTCAGTGGTTCATTGGGTAATAAGGTAACAGTAGCATACGTTTTCACTTAATCCATGCAGTTATGGAGAACGTAATACACACTACACACTACAGACACAGTCACGCAATGTTGATGTTTTTAACATTAACAATTCGAGAACAAAGTATAACAATAATAATTTACTCCATTGGTTATGCGATTTATTGCAAAACTTTTTTTTTTTGGTCAGATCAAAAGTGGATGACATGTTACTTACTTCTTCAGATGACATTTTCCAGTGAAACTCTTTGGACATACAAGACACAGTATCTGTAATTATGATGTACGGTGAAGATCCACACTGATGTGCTGACTGACAGCTCACACACAGCTACACCTCAAAACATTAGATTCATCTGCGCTGAGGAGCCGTGCCGATGCACAACCCACATAAATAAGATAATTCCGCAAATAACTGCAATTGCACATTTCAAACAGAGATGGCGACAAAGACGCAAAGCTTATGGACTGTAGTTTTAATATTACTCAGTACTTAATTACACAGCAACAAGGAAAAAGTGTTACTAAAATAACTGATGTGTAAACTTTCTACATCTGGTAAAGAAGTTGCTACATCTTGTGTGAAGAACTACAGTGGGCCTGAGAGCGAACCCTGTGGCACCCACAGCTACCTGTATACAGTATATTTTTATGCACGCAAGAAACGCAACCAGTTTAAAACTAGCTCACGTGCTGCTATCATGGCTCTCACGCCTTTACAAATGAATATTACGTCTATAATTTTAACAAGATACTATGGTTTAGTAGCCTGCCACAAGTAGTGAAAGGTCAAAACATTTTTTCTGGTTATTTCTGTGTTCAGACTATGCAGTTGGCAGAGCCGTCCTGTAATTAAAACCTTTGCACACAATTTAGAATACGTCAACAGTTTACACTCTCTGGGTTATTGTTCTACCAAATTAAAAATGAGGCATGGAAAAAATATAACTAGCTAAAGTCTTGTTTTGACAAAGTAATGATAACTATAAAAAGCTATTTTACCAACATCAACCCATAGACAACAAATATACCTTTTAGGATAATAGCAAAACCTGATGTGCTGATCTCTTGTTAAAAAACGTGACAAATCATCAAACCATCAAGGGTGTTTCAGCTTGTTTAGGTTAGGATGGGCTGTTTTTGTGTTTGTCAAGCAATTAATGCAAACACATGATGAAATGCAATAAATGTACCAGATGCAAAATGAAAACTAGACTCCAACAGAAAAAGGGCATGCACTCTTTTCATGTATGCAATAATTCATTATAATAAAGAACAACATTGTTTTGGTCCATTTTAGCAATATTTAATCCTAAAGTGTGGCAGTAAAGGGGCATTGGCAATCAAATTGTGATTTTAGTGTGCCATCTACTGGCTCTGCTGTGCAACTGCAGCTCAATCATCAACATCTGTAAGCAAATCAATGTTAACAACATCAACTGTCTATTTGGGGGAAAAACTAATATTAGAAAATCATGAATTAATTTATATAAGTTATTCACCAACCCTTTATAAACAATTAGATTAAAAAATAATAAGTGGTTCCAAAAATCTGAAGGGAATGACAAAATAAATTATCTTAACCTTCTCAGATGTATATATCAGGTTTGTGTCATGTTCATATGGTTTCTGTGATCTGCTTTCAGCATCCTCAGATTCAAAAAGAATCACAATACATCAAGTATCTGTGCTGTGATGATGAGTTGAGCATGACTCTGTGGGTGACTGGGATACGGATTGCAAAGGTGAGCAGAAATCAAGCCACACACCATACATTTTTTGCCCCAAAAATTATAAAGTAGAAAATGACTGTATGATAAACACAAAGAAGATATTAAATAAAGCGAAAATTAACTTTTTGAAGCAAAAATTAGCATTATAAATTGTAATTTACGATGCAAAGATGTACACTTTAAATTGTAGCTCTATTGAGTTGAGTCCTATTGTGAGCTGTCTACTTTGTCAAAAGCATTAAGTTATTCTACCTTATTAATGGTCTTGTTTTGTCATGATTTTTTCATAGTATGGTAAGCAGTTATATGAAAACTACAAGACCGCTGTGAGGAAAGCCTCAGGCTCTGCAACCTGGGCTAACCGCACTATCCAGGCCTCCTCCAGCGCATCGACACCCTCCACTAAACCTAAAGGTAGAGATAATGAGCTAAATAGATTATTATAAAATGCATCATACATCTTAATATATTAACATGTAAAAGGATTTTGATGACATTTTTCTTTATCTTTCAGTCAAAGCTGCAAATGGACACGCTCCTCAGCCTACAAAGGACACAATGGTACATCTCAATCTATCAGTTTCCTTAGTAATGAAGAAAAACCTTTAAAGGGTTATTTCAACCAAAAATGAAATCTCTGTCATTACGTATTCACCCTCATGTCATTCCAAACCTGCAAAACCATCTTTGGAACAAAAATTAAGATATTTTTGATGAAATCCTTTTTTTTATTTTTTATTTTAAATGTCTTATAGAAAGCAACGAAATTACCAGATTCAAGGTCCAGAGAAGTAGTTAAGACATTGTTAAAATAGTCAACGTGACTACAGTGGTTTAACCGTAATGTTATGAAGCGACAAGAGTACTTTTTGTGTGCAAAAACAAAACAAAATAATAATTTTTCCTGTCAGTCTCATATGCATTTGCCGCAGTGAACGCAGTGCAGAGCTTCTGTGTTTTAAGTCAGTTCTACGTGGCCGGCTCCTGCGTCAGCATGTGTCGTGCTGCTCACGTGAACAGCGTCGGCCAATCCTGAGTTGGTGTATGAACGTAAACACGAAAAGCTCTGCACTGCGTTCACTGCACCAACTGCGTATGAGACTGACGGAGAAGAGGAAAAATTGTTGAATAAAGTAATTTTGTTTAGTTTTTGTGCACAAAAAGTATTCTTGTTGCTTCATAACATTAAGGTTGAACAACTGTAGTCATGTTGACTATTTTAACAATGTCTTTACTATTTCTCCTGACCTTGAATGTGGTAATTTCGTTGCTTTCTATGGGAGATAAAAAAAACCTCTCGGATTTCATCAAAAATATCTTAATTCTGTGTTCCGAAGATGAACGAAGGTCTTGCAAGTTTGGAGCAACATGAGGGTGAGTAATTAATGACAGAAATTTAATTTTTGGTTGAACTAACCCTTTAACTGTGTTAGAAACAGTTAAAAAGAGTACAATTTGTATTTTTAAGTGCACTTACTGCAAGTGGCCTTTTATTTAATTAATATTATATTATCTGCAAGTATTTTTTTAAAAATATACTTTAAAGATTTAAAGTTTACTTCAAGAGCACATTTAGTACAATCAAGCACACTACTTTTTCACAAGAGTGAAAGGGTGATGGTCCCTTGAGAGTTGTTTGAAATGCACCTGAATGCCAATTTGGTTTGTTTTTGAAGGGTCCTGCCAACCAAACATCTTTTCCACCACCTCCACCTTCACTGGACATCCTGCCTCCTCCACCACCCGACCCCATGTTGCCTCCTCCTCCCCTGCTCCTCCTGCCCCTCCTGCCAGCGCAACCAAAGTCAACAAGTTTCCTCCTCCACCTAAATTCCCACAATCCTCCTTCCCACCTCCACCCATGGATGACCTGCCTCCTCCACCACCTCCTCCAGAAGATGCCGAGCTGCCCCCTGACTTTCTTCCTCCGCCGCCACCTAGTTTTGGATCTTACGGGGCAGACATGCTCCCCCCACCACCTCCAGACCCCAATGCCTTCTTTCCACCACCTCCTCCTGGTCCCCAAAACTTTGCATCTGCAGGTGGAGCGCCGCCACCACCTCCACCCCTGCCTCCACCTCCAGCTCCTGCACCGGCTGCCAACCCATCCGCCGGCTACGTTCAGAAAAGTGGCTCCACCTCCACCAAAGAGAACTACACCTCAACTAACAGCGCCCTCAGGTGGTGACCTCATGTCAGAACTGATGACAGCCATGCAGAAAAAGCGTGGTCAATAATGATCTTGAAGACAGAAAGAGCTAATTGACAGTTGGACTGAGGAACTGACCGCCAAACCAGCTCTTGGCGTGACATTAGGACACACATCTTTAATTCTGTTGTTAATATGCTTGCATTACACCACCAAACTTAAATATGTAAATATGTTGCATCTAATCAGATTATATACTGTATGTATTGCAAATGTGCTTCATCTTCATTGCTAATGAAATGTCATAATAAATCAGGTCTTTCAAAGTTAACTGTTAAACAGATTCCAGGCATGCCTAATTGTTGAGTTCTCCTTTTTACAGAAAACAGGAGATGTATGATGCAGGCATAAACAGATGATGCATGATGCAAAGTTTTTCGCTCATTCTGTAGAAATGCAAAAACAGCAATACGACAAAAGACATCCATGTTAGATTGTTACAGCTGAAGACTGTGCAGCCAGAGGTGTATATATATAATGTCGAACATGGCTCATCATCCAATCAGATCAGCCATTAGGAAGTTCAGATCTTTAGATGTGTTAACAATGTTATAAACAATATTTTTGGTTCAAATGATGCTGAAATTTGTGATTTTATTTCCCATTCGTCCCTGAGTAGATTAGGAAGAACAGCTGACCCTCAGCTGCTGAGCCCAGGATGGAGGTTTACTGGCATATCCAGCTCTCTCAGCCTCATCCTGATTCAAAAATGGTTCCATTAGAGTCTTCTGCAACAGCGCCACCTAGAAACACATCATAAATACTGTCACCTAAGAAAAAGACAAGCCCTAATAGACTGTCTGAAGATGTTACTTTGTATGTATGAAGTCTTTATTTTAAAGTAATATATTACAGCAAATATTTTAAGATGTATAATAAACATGATCATGACAACATTTTAGTTTGACATCACATGTAGTAATACCTCTGAAAAGTCATTTTTCTCTGCTTTTCTGATAGCAGATTCGGCCATCCAGTTCCTCAACACGTACCGTGGGTTTATTCCTGAACAATAAAAACAATTTCAATGAGTTCAACAAACATAAATAACAATAAATACAACATAACACATCGTAAAACAACATACACTACCGTATGTATATATTAATATATAGAATATAGTTGTTTTATATTGTAATAATATTTCACAAAATTACAATTTTTAATGTATTTTTGTTCAATAAGTCAAACATAGACTTCTTTCAAAAACATTACAAAATCTTACCAAGCCCAAACATTTCAGTGGTAGTGTACCATGACATACTGTAACAATATATAAAAACAAAATATAACATTGCATCATATAACATACACCAAAACATACCTTGCATTCTGTGCTGCCGTGCTGCATCTGAGTCACTTTCTACACTGTAGAAGACGATTAAAACATCAAATGATGTTCGTTTCAAAGCTCTAATGTGTGCGAGTGGACATTACTGCATCATTACCTCAGCAGACGCTGTACATACAGCTGAACCCAGTCTCTGAAATACTCATGTGATGAGAGGTCTGAAAGAGCCCACACTGACTGTCAAGAGAGACACAGTCACAGTTAATGGACTGAAATCATGATTATGGATATTGCATTTGCTGTGGGTGTGACTGTGAATGGAGAGGAAATGTACCGGAGCAATGGATCCCTTCTGAAGCTGAGACAGGGTCACTTCACTCAGCTGTCTGAAAGTCATAGTGAAGTCTGCTCCAGTGTCCTCCATTAGCTCAAATCAACACATCACACGTCATAAAACATTATATGGGTCATTCACAGGAAATGCTGCCATTTGTGTGATCGAATACTGAAATAACTGGATACTGAACTTAATGACTTTATTTGACAGTTTGGCTGTTATATATAAAAATATATATAGGAAAAAATAACTTTTCTTTAACGGTTAACTGATTCTTTACTTTTTCATAAAAAAAAAAAAAAATTATAAATACATTTTCTGTCACAAATGGCACCATTTTCTGAGAATGGCTAATAAAACTTTTATTATATTAATTAATGAAAATGAGAGAAAAGACCAATCCAGCTAATATTTACCTTTAGAAGAAATGCAATCACATGTGAATCTTTTCTTCATTTCCCAAAAAGCCTAACTTTGCTTTGAACAGCTCATGAAATCTATAACAGAAATGTAAAATGAGATTAGAAATGAATCAGAGATGAATACAGTGTTCTATACTGTCTAATGACGCTCACCTTTGATGGTAGATTTGTGGATATTCTCTCAATATTTGCTGAGATCTGAAATGAATAAAACAACATCATGAATCACCTGCTTTATTCCAGACCAATACAAACAGAAAATACAATTCTCTCTTACTGTGACAGCTGATCTGAGGTCAGTAGTGATTTCAGAGCTTCTAGAAGTTTCTGTAGATTGAACAGGCCGACATTAGCCTGAGCTCCTATACTGTACCGACCCTCATCATCAGACGTGTTCGGGACAAAATCTATACAGAAGAAACAATGCTGAAGCAATAAAGACTTTTAACAATAACATTATTATGGCTGTCAGTTTCACTTTAACTTATTAGATTATAATAAACTAAATTAAAACAAATAATGCATTCAAAAGATTATGCAATTAATCATGACCCTCGACCCATGTATATATAAGATTATATATAATTTATAGTAGATTTAAAGTAGCTTACTATTCATACAATTTTTCTCCACTTTTGCTGTATAAGTGTAATATATATAGTGTGTGTGTGTGTGTGTGTGTGTTTGTGTGTAATGATATTAATATGTTAATCTGAAAAAAAAAAAAAAAAATAAACTTATAGGAAGATGATTGCTAATATTATGAATGGAGAAAACTAAGGTTACAAAAAGAAACTTACTTGGGTCATATGATTCCATAAATCCAAATGGGCCATAATCAATAGTGATAGAAAGCAGACTGAAGTTATCTGTGTTGCAGACTCCTGTGTGAAGATGCAGATCATGTGACTGAGCAGTTTGCATATTAAGATCAGTCTATAATGATAATCTATGTGATAAATAAACTAGTAAAATAGAGTGAACTAACCATGAGCAAACCCAACCGACATCCAGTGAGCGATTAAATGTGCCGTTTCATTCACCACTCTAGAGAAAAACACCTTCACACAACATGAACACATTCAAATACAGCGAGACTGATCTGACAATATAAAATAATCTTGTATTTCAACTAAACAGCAGAGAGACGCAGATACTCACCACATACTTGTCAGGGTCATTTGTTGCAATAGATTTAAAATGCTCTTTAATTACAAAGTCCAATAATGTCCTGGAAATAAAAATAAAAAATGCAAATGAGAGTGAGAAAAAAAAAAAACAATGACCCTCCTGAGTTAAAGTTAATTTACCGAAGGACATCTAACTCTCCGGTTCGAGTTAATATCTCCAGTGAACCGATGCGAAACCAGGACTTGGCCAGACGCAGAACAACCGCTCCTGACAGATACAGAGAACAATCACATGATTATAAAGCTGAAGACAGATGAAGAACTTAGTTATTTTTCCAATTGTGATCATATTTTACCTCTTTCTTTTATGACATTGCCATTATAAAACGGATCCCTCTTACAGGTTCCTCACTTACAACCAGACTGACAAAAATGAAGGCAAAAAATGGAAAAAGTATAAATAAATAAACAATTTAAATTCAACATCAAACATTTGAATGTTGTAAATGCATATATTACTATTCTTGAGCATGTCCATTCATTCTCCAATTACCATTTAGTAATAAAGCATATCTGCATTATGTCTAAATATACAGTCATCAAAAATGTTATACAGTAAATACACACATATATATGTACCTGAGGGCTCTGCTGGTGGGAACTCCCAGAAAGTGCATGGCTTCACTGCACAGGAACTCCCTCACAGAGGAGCGAATCACAGCCCGTCCATCACCTGACCTGCACACAAAACATCATGTACAATAAACAGCATAAGAATTAAAATACTTCTGTCTTACAAAGGACAAGAAAAATGACATATACATAATGACATACTATGAATCATAACGTAAGATAATTTACAACTAAACATATCTCAGAATTACTTAAAAATCATATTACAAATAGCAGCAGGAACTGATTTTCACCTCGAGTATGGTGTCTTTCCTGAGCCTTTCAACTGGAGTTCCCATCTTTCACCTTTTCTGGATAAAAAAAAAGAGTATGCTTGTAAAACTTTAAGTATACTTGAGTATACTTATAAAAGAGTATAATTGTACACTGCTCTACTGTGCTGTCTGTTCTGATGGTTAACACTGATGGCTGTCACATTTCATTTCTGTTCAGATGCAAGTTTAAAGGGTTAGTTCACCCAAAAAGGAAATTTCTGTCATTAATTTCTCACCCTCATGTCGTCCCAAACCTGTAAGACCTTTGTTCATCTTCGGAACACAAATTAAGATATTTTTGATGAAATCCGAGGGTTTCTGAACCACACATAGACAGCAAAGTCATTTCACCTTTTGAGGTCCAGAAAGGTATTAAAGGCATTGTTAAAACAGTCCATGTGACTACAGTGGTTAAATCTTAATGTTATGGAGTGACAAGAATACTTTTTGTGCACACAAAAAAAAGACTTTATTTAACATTTTGAACATTCAGACATCGAACACGGAAGCGCTGCACTGCGTTCAGCATATGACAACAGCTTAAATAGTTTAATAAAGTCGTTATTTCTATTTTGTTTTTGCACACAAAAAGTATTCTTGTCGCTTCATAACATTAAGATTTAACACTGTAGTCACATGGACTATTTTAACAATGTCTTTACTACCCTTCTGGACCTCAAAAGGTGCAATGACGCCTATGTGTGGTTCAGAAACCCTCGGATTTCATCAAAAATATCTGTCTTATAATATCTGTTAAATCTGTTGTACGGGTTTGGGACAACATGAGGGTGAGTACGTAATGACAGAAATATTTGGGTGAACTAACCCTTTAAACATTAAGTGATATTTTATAGTTTAAAAATGACAGAATCATTTGTCTATCTGCTGAAAACCCAAGAGGTATAGATCACACTTTCCATTCTTTAATCTTAAACAACATTATGGGAAAAGTGATCAACATTTACAACAGAAACATCAAATATCATGACAATAACAGCTGATGATTTCTGTTGAACTCTGATGGATCAGGATGATTTTACCTGTTTGTGTATTCACCCAGCAAATGTGCTCTTCCGTCCCCCAGCTGTCCGGCCCAATAACCAAACTATAATAATAATAAAACATGGTTGAAATGTTTGTTCTGGTTGTCTTATGCCATCGCTGTCAGGTTTGAAATGACTGTCAGTTTTACCTGATGACCGCCGTATCTGTGTGCTAGAGGAATAGAGCCAGGAAACAGTTTTCCACCACTGACACAACCAACAAACTCTTCATTCTGAACCACAGACTCATTCAGATCCAAAATATTCCTCAACACATCCTGAAATACACAAAAAAGGGCCTAAATATGTGCAGAAACAACATTTACAAAAAAGTATTGTGGTGGTACCATGGTACAGTGATGTATTAGATGGTCATACCATGGTACTCTGATAAATACAATGACATGTTTGGACAAACTTGACTGAATTCCTGTTTCTCATGAGCTTAAAAACATTTTATTCTAAAGCAGTTTTCTCAAACTGTGCTGTGAAGGAGTCCAAGTCACCCATGAGTTGACAGATGATTAAAAACTTAATGAATGAATAAATGAATAAAAGTACAACTGACAAAAAGGACCAATGCTGAATTAACTGAATTAATCTTTTGTTTAATTTTAAATTAAATTACACTGAACATGTAAATAAGTGTCTGAAACATTAAATTCAGTTTGCACCTAAATATGAGCACAATGGCCTGAATAAGTTCAGAATGATGATGATGATGATGATGATGACTTTACTGGTATTTTAAAATGTGGACAAGAAACATGTTAAAGAATGTGTGGATGTGACACACTTTTGACTGGTGGTAGTTCAGATTTTACTCGATTGTATTTTTAAATGACATAAACACGGTTACTGCAACTATATCTCCAGGTTTTACTGCAGTGAAGCAGGTTTTCTGTGAATGATGAAGATTGGATGGTTTCTTCACCTGTGACACAGCAGTCAGTGTCAGGGGCTCTTTCAGAGGGGTGGGCTGAGACTCTGAAAACACACATCCCTTCACAGCACGAATGAAATTACCTTCAACCTCATCGAGAGGGAGAGCGTCTGTAAAACACACAGAACGAGATTAAATCACAGTCAACTTGTAAAATAGCATATTGACACTCATATCTGTGTCTTACCTATAAGTTTATGTGATAATGTCAGTGGTATTTCTCCACAGTATTTTACATTGCTATAAAAGTGACTCTTATCAAACTCTCTTTCATTACAACTTTCACTCTCACTGAATTCTTGCTCGTCGCTAAATGTTGCGCTGGCGACGGCCGAGAAAAATAAAAATAATGTGAAATCATGTTTTGTCATTACATCAAGCTCACAGACATTATTTTTACTGTTTGTATCCTGTACTTTATTACATCACGGAAGTAGAAAAATACATCAGAACCGTTTCCTATGTTACACCAAAAAATATACACAAACAATCCACCAGAGGGCGCTCATCGGATCAAAAACATAGAATGCTCATTTATGCATTCGGGACTTTTTTATCTTTTTGGAAATGTATGCGCGCTTTAAACTATAACCGATTAAATCTATTAATTATGTGGATTCAGAAGCTGTCGTAAAATAGAAACTCTCGAAGTTTCTCACTGTAATGAATAAATAACCATCTAAAACAATGATCACAGACGACTGTGATTGGCCCACCCCAACTCTGGCTCACCCCAACCTGCGCTGTAGAAAGAAACAGGTACCATGTGACCATGATAAATACTCAGAAATTAATGAAATTAATGTAGCCTAATGAATTTTTTTTTTTTTTTTTTTTTTTTTAAAAAGATGTGAATATGTAAACATGTTTTAAACCCCCAAACCCCTTTTGTGTATTA
>NC_063059.1:37155948-37216994 GCF_018812025.1 Megalobrama amblycephala | reverse complement strand
GGCTGGGCTCTTTTGATTCGCCAGCCAATAAGTAGTGACACAGCAACTTCATAGCCACGCCCTAGCAACCAATTACAGCACCCTAGCAACCAGTGCCGAATTTTGCCACTGCAAGCACCATTCACATTTTCTTCAGGAAATGTACATTCTAGTATTGTAATTACTATTCACCTGAACAAAACTTTGGCGCGTAACTCGTCCCACACCGTTTGTCGTAGACCCACGAATGAGGTGTCAAATCGACCGGCTTATTAAGGAGAGGTGTGCTAGGACTTTTCTAAGCGATCGGGTGTACGATGTTTGCACAGCGTACGAATAAACGGCTGAAAAAACTCCCATAGACTTAAACATGGGGGCCAAATCTGTGAGATCATATCTTTGGTTTAGAAGGTCATAGAGACTTGGGGCTGGGCTCTTTTGACTCGGCCTATCAAGCCGCCAATAAGTAGTGACTTCATGCCCACGCCCTAGCAACCAATTACAGCACCCTAGCAACCGAGTGGCGAATTTTGCCACTGCAAGCACCATTCACATTTTCTTTAGGAAATGTACATTCTAGTTAAGTTGGCTTGAAAAAGCCAACTTATTGATCTACGTCTTAAGCTTATTATTATTCTTCTTAGACTAAATTTCTAAATGCTACTCCTCCTAGACTGTTCAAGCTACAACCACCAAACTCGGACTAGACCTTCAGACTGTTCTGACTTAGTGTGCTATATCTTTTCAGACTGATCCGACTTACGGTTTTCCTAAAAATGCTGATTAAAACTGAAAAAAAAACTCCCATTGAAAATCTGAACATTCCATCAAACTCCAACTGTCAAAAATTCAAATCTAAACACACTGAAGCCCATTAAACTCAATGAAGCTTCCATTCTATGTACTATTACTGAGCCATTCAAACTCATTCAAACTTATCTATCTATCTATCTATCTATCACTTCTCATCTATCAATCTATCTATCTATCACTTCTCATCTATCTCTCTTCTCATCTATCTCTCTATCTCTGTATCTCTTTTCTCATCTATCACTTCTCATCTATCTCTCTTCTCATCTTACACTTCTCATCTATCTCTTCTCATCTATCACTTCTCATCTATCTATCTATCTATGACTTCTCATCTATCAATCTATCACTTCTCATCTATCTCTCTTCTCATCTCTCTATCTATCTATCTATCTATCATTCAAACTCATCTATCTATCTATCTATCTATCTATCTATCTCTTCTCATCTATCTCTCTTCTCATCTATCACTTCTCATCTATCACTTCTCATCTATCTCTCTTCTCATCTATCTATCTTCTCATCTATCTATCTATCTATCTATCTATCTATCTATCTATCTATCTCTATCTATCTATCTATCTATCTATCTATCTATCTCTCTTCTCATCTAACACTTCTCATCTATCTCTCTTCTCAGCGATCTATCTATCTATCTATCTATCTATCTATCTATCTATCTCATCTATCTTTCTTCTCATCTATCACTTCTCATCTATCTTTTCTCATCTATCACTTCTCATCTATCTCTCTTCTCATCTATCTCTCTTCTCATCTGTCTTCTCATCTATCACTTCTCATCTATCTCTCTTCTCATCTATGAATTCTCATCTATCAACCGCCCCGAGTACCCTAGCAACCGCATAGCAACACCCTAGCAACCGCCCGAGTACTCTAGCAACCACCCCGAGTACCCTAGCAACCGCATAGCAACACCTTAGCAACCGCCCCGAGTACCCTAGCAACCGCATAGCAACACCTTAGCAACCACCCGAGTACCCTAGCAACCGCATAGCAACACCCTAGCAACCACCCCGAGTACTTTATCTGTCTATCTATTAAAAACTCATTCAAACTTATGAACTCAAACTCATCAAATCTATCTATCTACTAAAACTCATTCAAACTCATAACTTTAAAACTAAACTTTATAAACTACTTTAAAATTTCTGGACCAACTTTTTCAAGCCAACTTAAAGTTTGTCTACAAACTTTTTTATCTAGTTATTATTATTCTTCTTAGACTAAATTTCTAAATGCATCTCCTCCTAGACTGTTCAAGCTACAACCACCAAACTCGGACTAGACCTTCAGACTGTTCTGACTTAGTGTGCTATATCTTTTCAGACTGATCCGACTTACGGTTTTCCTAAAAAAGCTGATCAAAACTTGGAAAACTCCCATTGACTTTCATTGAACTGCCTTGGCTGATCTGAACATTCCGTCCAACTGTCAAAATTCAAATTCAAACACACAGACTCAATTTAACTGCCATTCCTATTTCCAAGCCATTTAAACTCATTCAAACTCATCTATCTATCTATCTATCTATCGTCTATCAAACTAAATCTATCTATCTATCAAACTTAATCTATCTATCTATCTATCTATCTATCTATCTATCTATCTATCTATCTATCTATCTATCTATCTATCTATCTATCTATCTATCTATCTATCTAACTCATTCAAACTCATCTATCTATCTATCTATCTATCTATCTATCTATCTATCTATCTATCTATCTATCTATCTATCTATCTATCTATCTATCTACCTAACTCATTCAAACTCATCTATCTATCTATCTATCTATCTATCTATCTATCTATCTATCTATCTATCTATCATCTATCTATCTATCAAACTAAATCTATCTATCTATCTATCTATCTATCTATCTATCTATCTATCTATCTATCTATCTATCTATCTATCTATCTATCTATCACTGGTAGCTGCCAAGTCACTCCCTAGCAACCAAACAGAGTACCCTAGCAACCATATTGGAAAATCTATATCTCTGCATCAGAACATCGTACAGACATGGGGTTTGGTTTGTATTGTCAAGTAGCCTTTGGAGTATCATCATTGGTAGCTGCCAAGCCACTCCGTAGCAACCAAACAGAGTACCCTAGCAACCGTTTTGCAAAATCTATATCTCTGCATCAGAACATCGTAGAGACATAAGAGTTGGTTTATATTGTCAAGCAGCCTTTGGAGTATCATCATTGGTAGCTGCCAAGCCACTCCCTAGCAACCAAACAGAGTACCCTAGCAACCGTTTTGCAAGATCTATATCTCTGAATCAGAACATCGTACAGACATGGGGGTTGTTTTATATTGTCAAGCAGCCTTTGGAGTATCATCATTGGTAGGTGCCAAGCCACTCCCTAGCAACCAAACATAGTACCCTAGCAACCGTTTTGCAAAATCTATATCTCTGCATCAGAACATCGTACAAACATGGGGGTTATTTTATATTGTCAAGCAGCCTTTGGAGTATCATCATTGGTAGCTGCCAAGCCACTCCCTAGCAACTAAACAGAGTACCCTAGCAACCGTTTTGCAAGATCTATATCTCTGCATCAGAACATCGTACAAACATGGGGGTTATTTTATATTGTCAAGCAGCCTTTGGAGTATCATCATTGGTAGCTGCCATGCCACTCCCTAGCAACTAAACAGAGTACCCTAGCAACCGTTTTGCAAGATCTATATCTCTGCATCAGAACATTGTACAAACATGGGGGTTATTTTATATTGTCAAGCAGCCTTTGGAGTATCATCATTGGTAGCTGCCATGCCACTCCCTAGCAACTAAACAGAGTACCCTAGCAACTGCAACCACCAAACTCGGACTAGACCTTCAGACTATTCTGACTTAGTGTGCTATATCTTTTCAGACTGATCAGACTTACGGTTTTCCTAAAAATGACTGTTAAAACTCGGAAAAATCCCATTGACTTTCATTGACGGAATGTTCAAATGAGCCAAGACTTTCAAATTCCAACTGTCAAATTCAAATTCAAACTACGGAAGCCCATTAGACTCAAAAACTCAATTAGACTCAAGTGCCATTCTATGTACTATTTCTAATCCATTGAAACTCATTAAACTCTAACTATCTATCTATCTATCTATCTATCTATCTATCTATCTATCTATCTATCTATCTATCTATCTACTCATCTTCATCTATCTACTCATCTATCTATCTATCTATCTATCTATCTATCTATCTGTCTAACTCATTCAAACTCCTCTATCTATCTATCTATCTATCTATCTATCTATCTGTCTAACTCATTCAAACTCATCTATCTATCTATCTATCTATCTATCTATCTATCTATCTATCTATCTATCTAACTCATTCAAACTCATCTATCTATCTATCTATC
Organism: Megalobrama amblycephala; assembly: GCF_018812025.1. Lineage (NCBI taxonomy): Eukaryota > Metazoa > Chordata > Actinopteri > Cypriniformes > Xenocyprididae > Megalobrama > Megalobrama amblycephala. The sequence goes on along the minus strand of NC_063059.1, from coordinate 37,212,800 downwards.
TATCTATCTATCTATCTATCTATCTATCTAACTCATTCAAACTCATCTATCTATCTATCTATCTATCTATCTATCTATCTATCTATCTATCTATCTATCTATCTATCTATCTATCTATCTATCTATCTATCTATCTATCTCATTCAAACTCATCTATCTATCTATCTATCTATCTATCTATCTATCTATCTATCTATCTATCTATCTATCTATCTATCTATCTATCTATCTATCTATCTATCTATCTATCTATCTATCTATCTATCTATCTATCTCATTCATTCAAACTCATCTATCTATCACTTCTCATCTATCTATCTATCTATCTATCTATCTATCTATCTATCTATCTATCTATCTAACTCATTCAAACTCATCTATCTATCTATCTATCTATCTATCTCATTCATTCAAACTCATCTATCTATCACTTCTCATCTATCTATCTATCTATCTATCTATCTATCTATCTATCTATCTCATTCATTCAAACTCATCTATCTATCACTTCTCATCTATCTATCTATCTATCTATCTAACTCATTCAAACTCATCTATCTATCTATCTATCTATCTATCTATCTATCTATCTATCTATCTATCTATCTCATTCAAACTCATCTATCTATCTATCTATCTATCTATCTATCTATCTATCTCATTCAAACTCATCTATCATCTATCTATCTATCTATCTATCTATCTATCTATCTATCTATCTATCTATCTATCTATCTATCTATCTATCTATCTATCTATCTATCTCATTCATTCAAACTCATCTATCTATCACTTCTCATCTATCTATCTATCTGTCTATCTATCTATCTATCTATCTATCTATCTATCTATCTATGTTCAAATCAGAAGGTCGTACAGACATGGGGGTTGGTTTATATTGTCAAGCAACCTTTGGAGTATCATCACTGGTAGCTGCCAAGCCACTCCCTAGCAACCAAACAGAGTACCCTAGCAACCGTTTTGCAAAATCTATATCTCTGCATCAGAACATCGTAGAGAGCAACACCTTAGCAACCACCCCGAGTACCTTAGCAACCGTATAGCAACACCCTTGCAACCACCCTGAGTACCCTAGCAACCGCCTTAAGTACCCTGACTCTATCTATCTATCTATCTATCTATCTATCTATCTATCTGTCTATCTATCAAACTAAGTCTATCTATTGAACTAAATCTATCTAATAAAACTTAAACGTTCAAACTTCAAACTTTTAAAACTACTTCAAACTTTCTGGACCGGCTTTTTCAAGCCAACTTAAAGTTTGTCTTCAAACTTTTTTATCTAGTTCTTCATGCTCCCTCCCAAATATTCTTTCACAATTAGGTAAAATTAGGTAAAAAGTAGGTAAAACATGTGTCCTGACAGTCACACTGTATTATCACATTATGTCAAATTCATGGGACCACAACTTCAAAATAGTACAATGAAAATCCATGCCATGTAATTCCTCGAGATGAATCACACCCTCTTTATGGTGAATATGTGTTTTTACCATCTGGACGAAGGTATAGGGTACCGTTATTACGGACAGCCCATGCACAAAGATCTTTCATATTCTTGAGTATAGCTCTGCTAAATGAATTCCTGTGATATCACAGTTGTCACTGTACACCTATGACAGTAATTACAGTTTTTCTCAGTCGCTTTGGTGCATTTCTCACATCACTGTTTACATTTGCACAACAGTTCATCCACAACAGCAATCTCCACAACATTTAGTCATGTGTGCACATCATAGTAGCAGTTTCTCATTCCTTCGAACAAATTGCAAATGCTTTTGGACATGCATCAATTGCTTTCATACAACTCTCTGCTGTTTTATAACATTATCATTTGCTTATGTCATGTCAGTCAAAATTAACTATACTTGTGAATACTGAATAGTCATTCCATATAAAACTAATAATCATCATTTCATTGCTTGAGTCATTACATACAAAAATGTTGAACTAGTTGTCAAAATCTGTCAAGCAAATTTTACACATTTTTTAAAATCTTTTTTTCCTGAAAATGTCTCCTAAATTGAACAATTTCTCTCAAGTGAATCTCAACTTTCACTGATGAGAAGGGGTGTGTGAAGCATTAGTTGCAACCAATGATAAGCCACTTCTCTACAATCTACAATGAATCCCATAAACCCCCACTTTACAAGCATATACGAACCAAGCAGATGTACCATTTCTACAATACTGTGACACAGAAATGGAAGGTCAGCCTCGTGGAAGAGGGGTAAGGGTGCGGGAAGAAGGAGAAGGGGACAAAACAGGGGAAGAGGAAGAAGAGGCCAAGTACATAGGCAGATCCCTGATGAAATCAGGGCTACAATTGTGGATCATGTTGTCAATCACGGCCTCACAATGGCTGAGGCTGGTCGAAGGGTGCAGCCAAATGTTGGGAAAACCACTGTAAATTCAATTATTCAAACATTTTGTCGGGAGAACAGGTGTGTATAAATGGACAGTAATTCAGCACTAAACAATCTGCACTGCACTACTGTCATTGTGTCATACATGAAGCTTGCAGTGGGACAAGAACTTGTCACTGTACATTTTACATTTAGACGTACAGCTTTACTGCATCACACATTTAGTGTATTGTAGTGTACAGTAGTGTTACAGTAAAGATTTGCCATATGTACTTCAATATTGTTTACAGTTGTGCACAGCTCTACCCAAAGGGAGTTTATGTTTGTTGCAAATAAGGGTGTAATTTTTCTTTTGCACAATGCTGTGAACAGAATTGCAAAGAGCATATGCAGTAAAAATGTGAAACATACATATTCAATACAGTAATGTGTAACTTTACTGTATTTTTCAAATGGCTGTGCAAATAGTATATAGTGCTGTCTTGAGCATTTTCAGGTAGTGTCACCAAGATCTGACTTTTTTGCATTGGAAAACACTGACAGAGTAAACTGTCATAATGAAAACATGATAAAGCCATTTGACTATCTTGTTCATAAACAATGGTGTCAGGACTTTTCATCTTGATGACACTGACACTTTCATTGACACGAATACTTGCTTTTGAGGAATGAACTATCCATTTTGAGCAAGTGACACGCTTTTGCAGGTTATCAACTAGGTTTTGCAGTTTGTACTAATTGTTTTGAGAACTGCATTAACTGTTGTGCAAATGTAAATAGTGATGTGAGAAATGCACCAAAGCGACCGAGAAAAACTGTAAGTTGGCTTGAAAAAGCCAACTTACTGATCTGCTATATAAATTTATTATTATTCCGTCTTCTTCTTCTGAGCCAAATTTTAGACTGCATCTCCTCCTAGAGCTTTAAAGCTACAACCACCAAACCTTCAAACTGTTCTGACTCGAGTTGCTATATCTTTTCAGACTGATCCGACTTACGGTTTTCCTAAAAATGCTGATTAAAACTGGAAAAAACTCCCATTGACTTACATTGAAAATCTGAACATTCCATCAAACTCCAACTGTTAAAATTCAAATCAAAACAAACTGAAGCCCATTAAACTCAATGAAGCTTCCATTCAGTGTACTATTACTAAGCCATTCAAACTCACTCAAACTCATAAACTAACTTTCTAACTATCTAACTAACTTACTAACCATCTGACTAACTATCTATCTAACTATATCTATCTACACACACTCACTCACTCACACTTACTCATACATTATCTAGCTTTTAAACTACTAAACTAAAACTTCAACTATTTCAAACTAAAGAGCTTCAAACTCCAAGCTTTTAAAATTAATCCAAACCTTCTGGCTAGGCTTTTTCAAGCCAACTTAAAGTTTGTCTTTGAACTTTACTCATCTAGTTCTGCTGTTGGTGTTCAATATTGTTTTTTTTTTTGTTGTTGTTGTTTTTGTATTGTGTTGCAATCTGTTGATGTTTGTTTGTATTTTCTAATTGTTGTTATTGTTGACAGAAGGGTGCCACAGATGCAAAAAGATTTTCAGAAAGGATAATAAATAAACTAAACTAAAACTAAACCAAACTAAATATCTGAATGTTTGCATGGTGATAGACAAGAACACTGGGTATAAGCCACTTACAGTATGAATCTTTCAACACACCCTCGAAGACAGCTGAGATATAGCGTCTATAAATGGGCCAACAAATGTCTCATTCAATGGCTCATTCAATTCAATTCACATTTATTTGTATAGCACTTTTCACAATACATATCATTTCAAAGCAGCTTTACAGAAAATGCATGTTTCTTTTTTCAAAATAGTCTTACAGAACAGCCTTTTATAAGAGATAATATTAGAAAGTACATTTGTAAGATAGTACCAATTTTAGTATTTACAAATATCAAATATGCATTTAAGCAAAATTAGTGTGCATTTTAAAGCAATGACAACTTGATCATTTTGTGATTATCCAGATCTGATGTCATTCATGGGTGTTGGGTCATCTGAAGTATTCATAAGAGGCTGGATCCAAACTAATCTCTAGTTACCTCAGGATATAGGCATTCTGAGGTTGAAACAAAAAAAGCAGATGGAGAATAATTAGCATAGCTACTGTTCATAACATTTCAAACAAAGATAATAATTTAAGTTTAATACAATATAAATGGAGTGCCAGTTTTGAGATGCATTATGTGAATGCTTGGTTTAAGAGATTTGTTTTTAATCTAGACATAAAATGAGAAAGCGTGTCTAAGCCCCGAACAGTCTTAGGAAGGCTATTCCAGAGTTTAGGAGCCAAATGCAAAAACACTTTACCTCCTTTTATGCACTGGCCCTAACCCAAACCCTAACCCTAACCTAACATAACCTTAAAGCTAAATGTGCTGAAAGCAGGCCTGGATTGTCTAATCAGGAGCACCGGGAGAATTCCCGGTGGACCGGTCTGTTTACTTGGCCGCGAGGGCCAGTGTTGTCATGGCACTGGGTTGAAATATGGATGCTCTAGAAACTGTCGACGCGGCCAAATGTACTAAGTTGAGTAGAACTTTTTTCCTTAAAACCAGTCAGTGATGGATTTAGGCCTGGACGACATGGGCAATGGCCCAGGGCGGCATCTTGCCAGGGGCGGCATGGGGAACCCGTGCAAGAAAAAAAAAACAAATTAACGAATGCGCGATCGGGTTTTTACCGCTCATTTGTACGTAACATCAATGATATCATGTCACTCTATGGGTAAATTAACCTGGTCAGGAGGGACTCGGAGTGTGCGCCCGGAGAAGACAACTCACTCAGAAGTATACGAGAAGAAGGGATGAGGTGACGTCTGTAGGGGGAGCGGGACAAGTTCTAAATCAACACTAAATGATGGTAAGGCAAAAGGTCTAAGCCACCGGAGGCCGATTTAAGTAACGTAAATAAATAAAAAGAGGGGAAACACGCAAAAGATAAAGCAGCTATTACTCATATTGTAATAATAGCAGGCAAATAATAAAATATAGGGCCTATCACTTATGTTATATTGCTAGCTATGCTATTACACATTGGCCAACAATATTAATTTTTCTGTCCAACTAGCTTACATAACCAGACAGTAAAATGTGATTTTGTAACATACTGTAACTTTTTTTTAAACAAACGTAATACTTTAATATTTTACTGTAAAGTTGTGCAATTTTGGGGGATTTATGGTATTTTGTGTTATTTATTTGCCTCAATTTGTAATAAATTAAATACATTTATATAAAATAGCAAAACTTTTTGTTAAATCAACTTTAATAAAAATCTACATTTCTCAATTTCATTCATAGTGATAGACATGAAAAATGTGCCTGGGTTTAGTGGATGATTGCTCCCATCTACTGGAAAGCAAACACATAATTAAATTAAAATTAAAATAACATGAAGTTTTAACTGCAGCCACTAGATGGCTAGAGAATTAATCAATGGTTCACATTATAAAATCATTATTATAACAATAAAAATGACTCTATATCAAATTTTAGCATTTTTTGTACTATAATTTTTGAAGATATTTTTGAAAAATACAATTAATTACAAGGCTGTAGAGAACAGTGCACTATTGCAGACTTATATACTGAGGTTTTAATTACATTATTTTAATATTGTCAGTCGTGAATTAAAGTGGGCCGGTCGGTCTAAGGCATGAAACTCCAGGACTGAAAATGAGTCCCAATACAGCCCTGGCTGAAAGCCCAATAGGCAGCTGCAAATTTGGATTTTATTAGAGAAGTACTTCTACTATAATGTCCTTGTAGCCACTGCAACACAGTCTCTGTGCAGTCGAGAAACATCGTCGTGAAACGGGCTAAAATTGTGCCTTATATGCCATTGTGCATGTAATAATGGTTCATAAAAAATTAATTATAAATAATAATTTAATAATAAATTAATTGGCACAGAAAAAAATGCTAAAAATATTTTAATTTCGTTAATGGAGTAGCTCTACTATAATGTCCTCATGTCCTCTTTAACGCACCCTCTTTTGTGGCCAAGTAACAGCACCACAAATTGGGCAGAAAATGCAATATATGCCAAGTTCAACCAGGGCTGGAGTGGGACCCATTTTCAGCCCGGATTAAATGCCCAAGACCAGCCTCTACAAGCAACCCCCCAACCCCCAAAAAACAAGTGGCATGATATAAATAAAGCATCTGATCGGATTTAAATCCATCTCACAAGTGTTTCAGAAGGCATTTACACTTGGTCTTTTCAGGATTGAATAGCTATCCGATCAGAGAACATGCATGAAGTGACCAGGTGTAAACAGGCCCTAAAACTGTCAGGGAATTCAGGGTTGAGTCCCATTCAGAACTAAATTTCATTGAAAACTAAAGTCAGTTCTAGAAGTTGTATTTCAAAAATGAATTTAAAGATTTAAAATTAAATAAAAATAGAATGATATATTATACATATTTCGGTAACACTTTACTTGAAGGGGTGTGCATAAGACTGACATGACACCTTCATAATCTTGACATGACACGTGTCATGAATATGAAGGAGGTTTTATGCATGTTTATGACAACTGTCATTAAATGTCATTCGCTCAATTATGTCATTTTTAATGCAAAGATGACATTGTTTAAGATGTCTTTGTTACGACAACTTGACATAAACCAACACATCATAACCTGTCAGTGTCTTTGTCATGACAACTTGACATTAGCAAAACATCATAACCTGTCATAAACATGACATAGCAGATTAATTATCAAACTTAAAAAATCTACTTAGCTTTATGGGTTAACATTACATTACATTATTTTGGTAACATTTCAGTATAGGGAACACATATATAAACGATTAACTATGACTTTTCCCTCAATAAACTCTTAATTTACTGCTTATTATAGTTAATTGTTAGGTTTAGGTATTGGGTAGGATTAAGAATGTAGAATAAGATCATGCAGAATAAGGCATTAATATGTGCTTTATAAGTACTAATAAATAGCCAATATTTTAGCCATATGAATGCTAATAGTAATAAGCAACTAGTTAAAAGACCCTAAAATAAAGTTTTACCATTATTTTATAACAGTGTCATCTTTTTTACGAAATTTGAAATTGTCTATTATCTGACCTTCTGTTGGTGGAAACTTAAAAAAAAAAAAAAAAAACAAAACAAAAAAAAACATGAAATGAAAAATAGTCATGACGCTGTTATAAAATTATTTGTCAGAGTATTGTCACTTAATGACATTTTAATGACAAGTTCAATTTGTACCACTGTACTTGAGCTCAAGATACATATTCATGACACTATTATAATGGCCTCACGACAGCCAATGTCAAAACCAACCACATGACAGTTTAATGTAATGTTAACCCATAAAGCTAAATAATGTCAAGTTGTCACGACAAAGACACTGACAGGTTATGATGTATTGGTTTATGTCAAGTTGTCATAACTCGGACATCTCAAACAATGTCATCTTTGCATTAAAAATGACATAATTGAGCGAATGACACATTGGGCCCTATCTTGCACCCAGCGCAATTGACTTTGTACACCGACGCATGTGTCATTCCTATTTTGCACCCGCGCAAAGCGCGCTTTTCCCTCCACAGAAGCACGTCGCTAAACTAGTGAATGAACTTGCGCTCCCTGGGCGGTTCAGCGCAAAAAAGGAGGTGTGTTCAGGCGCATTGCCCGCGCATTGCTATTTTAAGGAGCTGAAAATAGACTGCGCCATAGACCAACTCAAACCTGGTCTAAAGTCAATGGCGCAATATTTTTTTGTTAGAGCGCGTTGGTAGAAACTGCGCCTCTGGGCGCGTCCACAGTGCGCGTTGACTTTGCTTATTACACACAGGGATGCGCATCACACAAACATGCCAAATATTAAAAACAAAAGGATTACAGTGTAAAAGAATATTATTGTGTACATAAATATAAAAATGTAATGATGAACAGTCATTGCGTGTATTAGAATTAGGCTACCTATTTTCAATTCAGCCTATTACTACTTATAATGATGAACGAAATTGGCTAATTAATTGAACAATCGTGCCAATACACACACACACATATATATTAACTGACTCATCGCGTGTACGCCATGTAAATAGCAATCCGCCATGGCGCGAGCGCATCTCGCTCTTAAAGGGAATGGGAGATGACACTCTGATTGGTTTATTTCACGTTACGCCCAAACCACACCTATGAATAATGAAGCTACTTCAGACCAACCCATTTTAGATTTGCGCCGGGCGCAAGAGCCATTTATCCCGCAGGGAAAATAGCAACAGCGCCGAGACCCGCCCACAAAGTTACTTGCGCTTCGCGCTTTGACACTTGCGTTTCAGATCGTTAAAATAGGGCCCTTAATGACAGTTGTCATAAACATTCATAAAACCTCCTTCATATTCATGACACGTGTCATGTCATGATTATGAAGGTGTCATGTCAGTCTTATGCACACCCCTTCAAGTAAAGTGTTACCCATATTTCATATAGAAAAAGGTTTTAATACTACATTTCATTATTAGTATGAATTCATTTCATCAAAATGTCACATTTCCAGAAGTATTCCAGGTTCCAGAAATATAAGATAACATTCGAAATGCCACTCATCAAAATTTATATTTAATAATTATAATATATTTTAATATATTATACAAACTACAGATTCAAATTGGGGAATCTGGTGTGTAGTGAAAATTAACTCAAAGGGGAAATATTAATAATTATTCATAACTCATTATGATTATTAATTATGATTAATTATGAATATGCAAATCCGTTAATCAGATTAACTGGACGTAGCTACATTAAAATTAACATCACAATCAGTTAACCTGTTCGTCCAGTGAACGCTCAGTGTTGATTGTTTATTAATTCTAAGAAATGTCAATTTCCAAGTTATGGAAAAATAATATTTCTTATTGTACTGTACTACTCAGAGCACGTAGTCCGGATCTATCACTTAAGAGGCAATTCATTAGCAGACGGAGTCAGAACCAAACGTGTATTGTGCACAATCTTTATTAACTAACTCACAAACACATAACTAAACTAACAAACACATAACATAACATACATAAAGGGTCACACACACACACACACACACACACACACACACACACACACACACACGCAAGTCAGAATGAGTAATGATAGAGTTGAACCGGAAGAGATGCTGTTACTAGAGCTACATGAAATGTCAAAGGCAATCTGGAAAGGAATCATCAGTTTCTTCAGCAATAGCAAGGTAAGTCTTACAAATTAATACTAACTCGCTGTTTAGTGTTAAAATGTACGATACTTGCAAGATGCCCTTAGGCTGAGGAGCATTGGCTCTGCCATCTGAGGAGAGATCTTGGGTGATTCAGTCCGAAGTTATTGCCAGTCTTTTCCATGTGGGATGAGGAGCACATGGCTCGTTTGTAGGCCGAGGCCTACAGGCCTTGCAGGCCTGGCCTAGGCCGGCCGCAAGTAGATCGATTCGGTCGTTCAGAAGCAAGGAGAAAAAGAGAAGAGAGGGAGTGTCACTGTTCGCTGGGTTTTTAACCTCTGGTCAAAGTCACACCTCTCAGTTGTTGACCGGACCAATGAAGATGTTGTAATTCCGGGTGGCAACACCCCTCCTGTCAGGGCTTTTACAACCCAGAAAGATTAACAAGCTGAGTTCTTGAATCAGATCTATTAAAGATTCTTGTAATACTGATGTGTTGCACAGGTATGGACATACCGCATACACAAGCATTTAAATCTTCCCGCTACGAACGTATAGACACTAAACATGGCATGATTGAAGTTACCGTGCAGGTCATAACATTTAACAATCATCAAACATGTAAATACAATGAGTACAATACAACATCAGTAATAATGGATACCATTTCCTGAGAAGGATTCATTTATAGCACAGTCTGTCTATACATTAATGCCATAGAGTCTGTGTTCTGTGTGGAAAATGCAGGGAAGATGCAGATTTTCTGTGTCTCTACTCTGTTCTCCATGCGGCAACCACATTCCTCAGCGCAATAAACTTGTAACTGAAAACTTCCCGGGGGATGGGGACAGACTCCAGAGTGAGCTTAAAACTATTGGTTAACTAACCAATAATTGTGTCTGATTTGCCTCAGTCATTACATAATTCCCCCCCTTTCGCTCGTTGTTGTCTCTCTTATGACAACAGTGAGCGACGTTGACGGTGCCGGAAGATCAGACACATCACTGGCACACAAGGCTGGAAGGCTGTGATGGGCCCTGGTTGTGTGTGTCTCCTGGAGTGGTGGTCGTTTCATGGCGGTTGATGCAGACAGTCTGCAAACTCAGGTCTCTGAGCTGGTGCTGCAGGAATCAAAGCATCCAGTGCCTTGACAGTGTGTCACCTGACAGTTAGTGTTGGTACCGTTAATGCGGGCAAGATGTTTGCTGGTGGCAAGGTTCAGGTCTCTGAGCTTGCTCAGCAGGTGTTGAAGTAGTCGTCTGGACGCCTGTGAAGCAGGTGGTTGTAGGAGGAGGTTACAGGAGTTGTAGTGTGAAGAGGGTTTCAGACTCACCTAGGTCTGATGGCAGAGGAGCAACCGGTGATTGTAGCCTCTGCTCTCAGTCAGAAGCAGCCTGAAGTTTGCAGTGTCACTCTGCTCTTGTGGCGTGGCTGGCTTGAGCAAGTCTGAGTGGTCTTGTTTGAGTGGTCAGAAGCTTGTGCTTCTGAGTACTTCTCAAGTAAGTACTGTTCAAGGGGCTCCTTACTAGCGTTAGAAGCTCCTGCAGGTTCGATGCAGGCATGTTCAGTCGCCCTTGTGCTACCTGACGTTTGAGATCATGCGGTGTCTGCAGGAAGAGGATGTTTCCATCCATGGCTTCTCCCTGTAGTAGGTCTGGTGCCTGGGTCTGTCTGAATTAATCCTTCTCCTTCTGTAGCTTTAGAGGATTTCAGGCAATTAGCTGATAAGGTGTCAAGCAGAAGGCTTTGGCTCCCCCCTCTGTACCTCTGTGCTTGGCTGGGGGAGGTTCTTCTGCTGCAGGCAAGAGAGTCTTAGTTCTCTTTGGGCCATGTCAAGTTCATCTTTGGTGTTGTCCAGCTGCTGGGTCAGAGCTTCAGTCCCAGATCTGGACACATCCAGAGGACGTTCACAGGTCCTGATTGTGTCATCTTTGACCTAGAGTTCAGAATTTGCTATTTTTAACAGTGACTATTTGTGAAAGAGTTCTTTTACCACGTCTTCTCTGGCTGCCTTTTCCAGCTGCTCTCGTTGCGGAGCAGCTGTCAGAGCCGTTTGCAGTTTGTGGCTTTTCTTCTGTGTCTCTATTCTGTCAGGGTCCTTGTGTCTGTCCCGAGCCTCCATCTCTAGCTGGTCTATGTGGCTTTTAGCATGCATCAGCTCCTTGTGAGTCTCTGTGATCTGGAGTTTGAGGTTGTTCACCTCCTGTTTCAAAACAGTTGAGGATGTGGGCCAGGAAGAAGTTGACTTCAGTCAGATCATTGTGACCATACCTCTGGTTTGAGTCATCTGCCTTTACTTCTCTTCCATCTTTGTCCAGTTGCTTTTGGTTAGGTTCCTCACGACACCTAACCAGTCCTTTTGGTCTGCCATCTGGGCAGTTAGGCTGAGCATCTGCAACATTTAGGCACGCTTGTGGTGAGAGTAAGGGCAAGAGACTACTGCAAGATCAAACAGAATTTAGGGCTAAAGGCACAGTGAGCAGCCAGGTGTATAAAATTCAGCTAGGTTTAACAAATGACTTAAGATGGTTCTTGTGGTCAAATTATTTCTTAGTATTTCTTACTGATGGCTCACGACAGGCTTGACCTCTGAACAAATAGGAAAGTAAAAGGGAGAGGACGAGGAGAGCTTTCCTATTAGATTCTGCTTATTAGTGGTGCTCAAAATTATGCCCTAGTAATTGTTCAGATTACTTTGTAGCTGGCTTATAAAATTGAAGCAACTGTTGTAAATAAACAAAATCAAGAAGGAGAGTATGTCTAGTTGCTTTTGGTTATATTGGGAAATTAAACCACACAAGAAAAAAGGAAGATGTAAGTAAATCACAAAGATGAAAGAAATAATACTAGTAAAAATTAATAGCTGACTGCTATTATAATTAAAATCAATAAAAAGATTTAAAGAAGTGACTAAAACAGCAGAATGGGTTTAGATCAGTTCACACTGCATACACACAAGCTGTAGTTAAAGGCTTCACATAAATGATGCTAACCGCTAACTGTAGAAGCTATTAGTTAGCTTAGCCTGAGCGGAAGGGTTGCTAGGTGGGGTTAGCTTAGCCACCTAGCCTGGTTTGTTTACACCATGGCATCACAAGGTGATGAGTTAGCACTTCCTGTGACAAGTCATTGTCATGGGAACCAATGCACACCACAGCAATTCAAACAGTTCATGAAGACTGTCTGCTCATTTCAAACTAGTTACGTACAGAGTTAAAATGTGAAGCTTATACTTTCAGATTTTCAAAAACTTGATATTACATTCAGTAAAATGCAAATATGTTTTGGCATGTAAACTCTTCTCTCTACTTTAAACAACGTCTTGTACTTGTTTAAAGGGTAATTACACAGTTTGCTGTAAGTCAAAGCTTGTTTAAGCATATATAGTTAAGTCCGTCTTGTGCAGGTATACTGATATTCCTTTCAGCGAGTGAAACACAGTTTTGGTCAAGAGGTAGCTATGCTTGTAGATGCAGCCAAAGTTTAGATGAATGACATCAATCTTAACTATAAAAGGGGAGCATTACCCAAATCTACATTTATATAACACTGTACTGAGATTCATTCATCAGAAACAGGTTAAGCAATACTGCAATTGGTATTTCTCCAACCAAAGCAGAATAATCAATTCTGGTACAGTTTACATGCCGCTGAGCTGAGATTCCTTCGTCAACACAGGCTTACGCTCTAATACTGAGATTAGGATTTCTTCGCTAAAATCAGATTAACTTTACACTGATACCATTTGAACATATGCTAAAATGTCTTAAGACTCTTTCTGTTACGGCAGAGGTGTCACTTCAAGCTATAGTTTTATCTGCATCTAACAAGCCAGCACCATCGATCTACATGCGAATCAAACGTTGTCAAACGTCATGTCGGAATTATCAATTATTAAACACACTTTTAGTTGGACGATGGTTTAAGCGAGTGGCGTTAGGCCATGCTGGCTTAACCGGCTCAATCTAGTGTCATATTTCAAAATAGCTCGTCGTGGATAGTCATGAGCATTTGAGATTTACACATTCACACAAGGTTTCCTTCCACTCCTACTGCAGACTCCTGCATTTCTGCGAACACACATTTTCATCTACTTTAAAAGCTTTATGCCCTATGCTGCCTAGGAACCTTTATAGAAGCTATGGGTAAAGCACTGCGTTTGCAGTTCAAAGTCATTGGGGTCTTGAGAACCCCCTGCTGAGGGGCCTTGTGTGTTACAGGCCCTCTGTGTCAGGTCACATGAGTGGCACTGTGTGAGGGCAGGTTGTGCTGTCCAAAGGGGTGACTAGCTGTTGTAGGAGGCAAAGGTCCTGTTGGTGTCCTCCATTCATTCCAGGTTTGTCTGAGTTGGTGGCAGTAACCTTGGGACTTTCAGATCTGCCCTGCTTGGTGTCGGGGGCAGCACTCAATCTGCATTCAGGCTTCTGGGTCTGAGAAATCCTTTATGCAGACTGGCTTCAGCTGCTGATAGCCTAATTGGAGTTTTTCTGGCTGTTAAGTCAAAACACATAGTGAATCTGGTGGGGTGTGATCCAGAACAGAGAGCCTGTCTTGGTGGATCACACCAGTCAGGGACTTTGGAACAAAAGGGAATGTCTATTATGTTGGCATTGGTGCTGTGGTCTCCTAAGCTGCAGGCTCTGGCCCCTCCCCCCTTTGTGAAGGGTTGGGGGAGCTCTCGCTGCTGCTGCGAAGTCCATCAGGTTGCAAGTTCCTTGTGTGGTCCATTTGTAGTTGTTCGGGCTGTTTCAGTTCTTTTCGGACCACAATGTGTTTGTCTCTCACGCTGCTGAATTGTGGAGTCAGTGTTTGATTTTCAGTTCTGCATGCGGGTGGCCCTCAAGGGCCTTAGCTTTAGTGTCTCTTTAAATTCAAACCTTACGTTCTTTAACTGGCAAAGTTCAACAGCTGTCAGAGCCTCCTGAAGACTGGTGACCTCCCTCAGTTGCTCTGCTCTGTCATGGTTCTTGCATCTGTCCTGTGCCTTCTCATGCTGAGTGGGTTGGTTCTCTGTGGAACTCAGTGACTTGCAGCGTTCGTTCAATTACCTCCTGTTGGAAGCCCGTATGAGCATGGGCTAAGGAGAAATTGAAGCTCCTTTTGGCTCAGGTCAGGTGTCAAGTGTCTGCTGGTGCTGCCGATCTCGCTGTCCCTTACTCTGCTTTTGCAGGTTGTTGACTGCTTTAGCTGAAGGGCAACCATCACATTGTTCCGCTGGGTCTCCAGGGGGTCCTGGATGGCAGGGCTGGATGTACTGGGCAGACAGGCACACTTATGGGGACATGAGAGAAAGAGATAGCACAGGCAAATGCAAGTTCGTACAGCTATGTGGGCCATATAGGAAGTGGCTAGCTGAAGTGGGGGATGCCAGCATGAGACTAAGGTGTTTAACTATCTTGGATGACAGCTGTAAGCTGTGTTGACTGATGATGGGGCTGGTACACGTCATTAAACTATTACTCAGAGTACAGATGATTCCTTTCCAGAAATTATCACCATAAGGTAAATGAATAGAACAAACTGGTAGAGAGAGAGAGAGAAAAAAAAAATGAAATAAGAAAAGGGAAAGGAAGGAAAGAGGTTTTTTACCCATTTAGTCTTGCTAGATATGGTTAAGCAGGTGTCACTGGTTCAAGTGATGACCTAATCTCTAGACTAACAGAGAAAGACCAGATGCCTTGAGGTCGAAAGGAGAAGAAACAACGGGAAGAGTTTCTAGTCCTTTCCGGAGCCCCAAGTGCACTGGACGGTGGCCGTACTTCATGTACTCAGCACTAAGGAGTGAGGAGGGGGAGCTGAGAGATAGGTGTTAGCGTAGTAATAACCTATAACTCATTATGCCTCATTAAGGAAACAACAGTTTCTAGAACTACTGTAATCCTATAGAAAAAGGGAAGAGGGTGATAGTAGAATAACACAAAAAAAAAATTAAATAAAATAAAAACAGAAGGTCCCTTTAGACCTAGGGAATGTGAATACCCAGGTTGATTTAATTAAATGCTAAGTTTAATTAAATCCAACTTGGCCGAACAGAGATATAGAAAGAAAGTGAAGGAAATAAAATGACACGTAGAGGAGGAATGAAGTTGAACAAAATAAAATTAGAATTTCCTAGTAGATTTAGAAATCTAAAAGGAAAGTTAAACAGACAAAATTGATTTAATTAAATTTTCAAATTTAACCAAATTCAACTTGGCTGCATAGGGATAAGTCAGGTGAACAAAGTATTAGCATGAAGTAGAGATAGGCAACTAAACAAATTGATTTAATTAAATTTTAAATTTAATTTAAATTTAACTTGACTGAATAGAGGTACTCAGACTTGACAACGTGAGTGACGCCACATACGCACACACACGCACACACATACAAACGGTTTAAACCAGAGATGGGTGCCTTTTGAGGCGTGCCTTGTGAAGCTTTGGAACTCAAATGAATCGTTTGTGTTGCATCAGTGATTCGGAGCGTGTGTCAAACTGCCACAGTCACGTGATTTCAGTAAACAAGGCTTTGTGATGCGTCCTAGCAGTTTCAAAGTGTTTCAATAAGCGCTACAGTTTACTGAAATATCATGTCTTGACAGAAACCTCAGGTTTAAGGAGATTAGATGATTCATTGATCACATTTAATTGATAACATTTGTGAATGGTTTATTAAAGATGTCTCATATTCGCTATTCGTATTCATGTGTCTCTAGTATTCACTACGCTTACTGTTCCGACTCGCAAAGGGGCGCTTTGAGCGGTTCGAACAGTGAATCGTTTGTGACGCAATTGATTCATTTGATTCGGTGTTTCACAACGCATTGTGTTCCCATCAGCGGTTCAAATCAAAATCCCTCCTAAAGGGAATCCCAAAGTCTATAAAGTCTTTGGCTTGAATGCTTCATGCTTGCACATGTCTAGGTCTTATAGTCTTTTAGTCGAGGTAAAGGGTTTTAACTCGTAGGGTATACGCGTAGGGTTTCTATAGAGCTAGATTCGGCTACGCGTGATTCGTTGTTTGCACAACAGTCTGTGATGTGGGTGTGCTGGTATCAGACTTTCAGAGGTGTCTGCTCTACACGCTCTGTTGTCATGCGTTGCCAGGAGACCAATGCCAGCCCGCAACACGATCAGAATGGAGCAGAATTCTAACCACGTTGCAAGCCCGCATTAAGAACTCCAGTGTGGTCACGCATAACTCACAAATCACAACAGCACATCACTTCACAGACGGTGGTGGATTGCTAGTTAGCTACGCTAGAATTTACACCACAGGTTCGTTGCGTGTGTTTCATATGTGCGGTCCTGCGCATGAATATGAATACAGTGACGGAACGAACAGTAAAAAGGCCTTTAATCGGTGACTGGGGAGTCTCGCCCAGAACACCATTACAAACGCTGTAGTGAGATTTCTTCGTCACACAGGTAAATTTTTGCTGCTTAATCTGGAATTCCGTCATCAGAAAAAGGCTTATGCATTTACAGCTGAAAGTGGGGATTTCTTCGCCCAGATTCAGGTTAGTTTATTTGTTTGTGCTGCTAATCTGAGATTCCATCGTCAGAAAGACTTATGCATTTAAAGCTGAAAGTGGGGGTTTCTACGCCCAAGTTCAGGTTAATTACTTTTGATACCCTTTTGTACGCGCTACTAATCTGCGATTCCGTTGTCAGAAAAGTTTTACGCTAATTTAGCAACTGAAATTATGATTTCTTCGATAATTTCAGGTTAGCTTCTTCATACAATTTAAACATGCATTATAGCATCGAGGAACGTTCTGCCGTTCAAGGGAATGCGCATTCAAAGCCCCAGTTTTGCTGATTTTATCAGAAATTTGTATGTGCATGTATAAGATGTCAATAAAGATTATCAAACACATAATTGATTACTGGTCCATCTGCAAACAATTGTTTAAAATGATGCCCGCATTCTCCATCAAATATGTAGCGAAAATTAACTCAAAGGGGAAATATTAATAATTATTCATAACTCATTATGATTATTAATTATGATTAATTATGAATATGCAAATCCGTTAATCAGATTAACTGGACGTAGCTACATTAAAATTAACATTACAATCAGTTAACCTGTTCGTCCAGTGAACGCTCAGTGTTGATTGTTTATTAATTCTAAGAAATGTCAATTTCCTGAGCACGTAGTCCGGATCTATCACTTAAGAGGCAATTCATTAGCAGACGGAGTCAGAACCAAACGTGTATTGTGCACAATCTTTATTAACTAACTCACAAACACATAACTAAACTAACAAACACATAACATAACATGCATAAAGGGTCACACACACACACACACACACGCAAGTCAGAATGAGTAATGATAGAGTTGAACCGGAAGAGATGCTGTTACTAGAGCTACATGAAATGTCAAAGGCAATCTGGAAAGGAATCATCAGTTTCTTCAGCAATAGCAAGGTAAGTCTTACAAATTAATACTAACTCGCTGTTTAGTGTTAAAATGTACGATACTTGCAAGATGCCCTTAGGCTGAGGAGCATTGGCTCTGCCATCTGAGGAGAGATCTTGGGTGATTCAGTCCGAAGTTATTGCCAGTCTTTTCCATGTGGGATGAGGAGCACATGGCTCGTTTGTAGGCCGAGGCCTACAGGCCTTGCAGGCCTGGCCTAGGCCGGCCGCAAGGAGATCGATTCGGTCGTTCAGAAGCAAGGAGAAAAAGAGAAGAGAGGGAGTGTCACTGTTCGCTGGGTTTTAACCTCTGGTCAAAGTCACACCTCTCAGTTGCTGACCGGACCAATGAAGATGTTGTAATTCCTGGTGGCAACACCCCTCCTGTCAGGGCTTTTACAACCCAGAAAGATTAACAAGCTGAGTTCTTGAATCAGATCTATTAAAGATTCTTGTAATACTGATGTGTTGCACAGGTATGGACATACCGCATACACAAGCATTTAAATCTTCCCGCTACGAACGTATAGACACTAAACATGGCATGATTGAAGTTACCGTGCAGGTCATAACATTTAACAATCATCAAACATGTAAATACAATGAGTACAATACAACATCAGTAATAATGGATACCATTTCCTGAGAAGGATTCATTTATAGCACAGTCTGTCTATACATTAATGCCATAGAGTCTGTGTTCTGTGTGGAAAATGCAGGGAAGATGCAGATTTTCTGTGTCTCTACTCTGTTCTCCATGCGGCAACCACATTCCTCAGCGCAATAAACTTGTAACTGAAAACTTCCCGGGGGATGGGGACAGACTCCAGAGTGAGCTTAAAACTATTGGTTAACTAACCAATAATTGTCTCTGATTTGCCTCAGTCATTACAGGTGGATAACTGATATTGTGTTTGTAGTTTGAGGAAAATTAAAATCTGTTAATAGATAGCATGACAATATTATGACAATTCCTCTATTATGTGAATTTCAGTGCTCCGGAAATACAATCCCATTAAGCATTGTGAATGACAATAACTTACTTTAATTCATGCACTTCTAAATGAAACAGGAACTTCAGGCAATGAAGAACAATCTTTCTATTTTTTATTTATGCCACAGCCGAGAACTATGATGTGATATTTGCTACTCAGGTGGGTCACATAAGCATTAGATTGAGTTTGGCATTATATATATATATATATATATATATATATATATATATATATATATATATATATATATATATATATATATTAGGGGTGCGAGACTAAAATGTGACGAGGCGAAAAGTAGTCTCGTGATATTACCATGACAGAGTGTTAGGATGATTAGGAAAGAGGAAAGAATATGCCACCGCTACATTTACATTACGCCTCCACTGTCGTTTTGCTTCGTATTTAAATAAAAAACATTTAATTCAGTTGAATAACGATCGCCGCCGTTCCATATTTACAGAATACGCGCGGAAGTGAAAGTAAACGCGAACACGCATTCAAACGCGATTTCAATACCCCGCATTTTGAAAGCGGCTCCCTGATGAATGCAAATATCTCTCAATATGAAAGCTATTTTAGCCTGGGCAGTGTAGTTGTAACCATCTCTTAGCTCTGTATCAAAGGAAAATTTGGTCTTATTTGCACTTGAATATTGAGAGAGTGCGATTATGGTTGTACTTATTGTAAAGTGTTACCATAAAAATGAATAACAGTTTTCTCTTAATCTTATTAAGCACAAACAATAAGGTTTCATTTGTTAACATTAGTTAATGCACTGTGAACTATCATGAACTAACAATGAATGACTGTTTTTATTAACTAACATAAAGATTAATAAATACTGTAGCAAATATATTGCTCATTGTTAGTTCATGTCGGTTAATACATTAATGTTAATAAATGAGACTTTATTGTAAAGTGTTACCGTTTTTATTTATACTGTTTTTATTTCTATGATACGTTTGTGGAAAGGAGTTCAGTTAGGAGGTCAAAAGTTGTAGATGTTACGGTTGGTGTTGTAAGGATGAAGCATTCACGGACTTCCACAGCAAATGGGTATTTAATGATACAACGAAGAGATACAACATCAACACAACGAATAACATATACGAACAGACAAGGAGTGAAGGGAGTGAGTCCATATATATAGGGAGTGCAAACGAGGAAGTCCAGGTGATGATGATAAGTGATGAAGGGGAGATGACGAGGGAAGTGAGTGCAGGTGTGGAGAACAGAAGGATCATGGGAATTGGAGTACTGGAGACAAGGGATCTGTGACAGTAGAAGCTCATAAATCATGTACAATAAGTTCTGAAGAGACTGAAATCATACAGAAGAGAAGTCAGTCAGTTGAGTTTGTGGCAAAACCTTTTACAGTGCTTGAGTATTGTTGTCTTTTACTGCATATGATAGAAAGTAGAACTGAAATGACATTCATTACAAGATGATTAGTTAAAACATTTCAAATACACCTGCAGAATATTTTTTATAGTCATGTATTTCGCCATTGAGGATTTCTTAAATATAGTGTGTAAAAATCTTGTCTCGTCTCGTTGTCGTGAACTCAATCTCGAGTCCCGTCTCATGAGCTACCTGTCTCGTCACACCCCTAATATATATATATGTCCTCATTGAAGGCTATTGCAGACAATGTACTTAGAAAATGATTAGAAAACTCTCACAGAATATAAAAATGCATTGGCTACAAATGTTTTGTCAAGTCTGACCTACACCCAAAAAATTTCTGAAATTGCGATCTGAAGGTAATCTTTACATATGAACAATTTTATGTATTTCGTAGCCTGAATAGCTTACGTTTGGCTATAAACGAACTACACCATGTTTTTGACAACTTTTTCAATCTTTATTTAAAATTTACAAATTTGAATTTTTTTTGTTAGAATAGTTTGCAAGAGTATACTGTAAACACAATGAGGCTGTAAAAGCAACTAGTGAAAAGATTTCCTGTTCTGTGGGATAACATAATAATGTCACTGACAACCTCTGTAGTCCAATTATGCCACTTGTTAGCAACTGCCTTTTTCAAGACATGCTAAAGCTTAAAAAAATCATGAATATGGTATTACTGGTGTATTTTATGTGGTAGAATAAAGTGTAAAAAAATACCTTGAGCTTGTGTAAACCACAGAGCTTATTTGAGGCATTTAACCAAAATCCCATTAAAAAAAAAAACGAAAATGTGCGAAAATGTGAACTCATATCTGGGATTTAGGACTCATTCCTTCAGCACTCTAGTTTCACTGACATTTTAACCTGAATTCATTCCAAAGGAAACTTGCTTCCTCTACAAAAACTTCCTTTTTGAAGAACATCAAACAGAAGTAAAATGGCTTGATGTTTCATGATGATGCCATAGACTTGTTAATTGGCTTGATAGTAATGTGTAATAGGATTTCCCAAGAAAATCTATGACTTTTGGATTAGAATGAAGACATTAGAAATTAGTTCAATGATATACCAGTTTTATAAGAAATAATAAACGAAACACTTAGCAAATGAGATCCTAACCTGTGTAACAGGAACAAGGAGTATTTAAATGAGATGAAACACAGGGATTCCTTCCACATGGGAGATAAATAATCATCACAATATTTCATTACAACAGCATCTTAGTTCTACCCTAAATGGGAAAATCATGTTAGCACAACAGCCAAAGCGAAAAGTAGGCTATAGAGGTCCCTTTAAGAAAGCCATTACTAAGAATGTATAAAATTGCAGCTCTTACATCACTCCAACATCCATAAAGCATAAAAGAGCCGAAAGCTCATTCTCTCATTTTCACTGTCCTCATGCTTTACAACAGGACTATAAAAATCTACTTGTACTTGCTCAAAGTTTGTACCGTTAAGTTTCAGGGTCCTATTTGGTGGCTCATGAACAACTATCTTCTTCAAAAGTGACACTTTTCCAGGACTGAGACATTTGGGTTGGCTACAGTGATTCAGATGAAGAGGCTGAGAGATTCATTGCATGTTGTTTGCAGCCCTGCTGCTCAATGTTCAGTCCAGGTTGAATTTTCTGCAGGCACATAGATACACAAAGGTTTTGTGGTCCACTGAATAGAGAAAATGAGGGTGTCACTTTAAGTCCGAAATGTTCTTCCTCTTCTTCATTGCATACTCAGGCTCAGCTTTCCTTGCTTGTGCGCATACAATTACATACCCTGTCCCATGTTAAGACACTGCACTTTCCAACATCCGTTATATCCATGGATCCATCATCAACCATCAGCTCCTTAGTTAAATGAGTTTAAAATAAACAAAACACAATGGTGTGGGTTAAACTAATCAAGGGTCAAATGTATTCATCTTTACAAGCGTCTTCCTGTAGTCCACTATATTGGCTCCAAAAAGAGAAATAAATTTACAATTCATAAATATAATAAATAATTACAAAGGGGTAGTTGTTTAACACTACAGACAGCCCACATAAATCTTTACATGCACCCCAGCGTGTGGCAAAGCCCTTAAACTGGCTACTTCGTGAGGCTGATACTGTGAACGTCTCACAAGTACATCAAATGCTACATCTAAACTAGACCTGACAATCAGGAAGCCATTACCGCAGCCTTAGGATAGACACATTGTGATGTCATAAAGAATGTCAAACACTGCTAAGTAATGTCATGAATTATTTAAAGGTGAAGTGTTTCATTTCTGCACCACTAAGGAATTGCAACAACTTTTCAAACTGATTTTCAGAGCACTCCCTGTCTGCCATTGGTCAAACTGATGCTATTGGTTGTACTATTGTCATGTCAGGCTGGTCAAACTTATTGAGGGAAATATTTACTTCAAAATCATTGTTGTCTCTGCATATTAAACTGAGATTTTAACATTAAAAAAATGACACAAGTCATATTTAAATTCTTAAACCATCACATTGTTTCTTTGTGATGTCATAAGTTTTTTTTTTTTTTTTTGTCTTCATAACATGGTTCTTAAAGGGACAGTTCTCCCAAAATTGAAACTGAAAATGAAATACACAAAAACTGTATGACATTCTTTCCACAGAAGATATTTTTGGAAAATGTCTCAGACAGTGTTTTTTTGACAATACAATGAAAAGAAATGGGGTCTGATGTTGAATGTTGGACTCCAACATTCTTCAAAATACCTTTTTTAATGACAGAAGACAGAAAATCATAGAGGTTTGTAAAGGTAAGATGTCAGAATTTAAATTTTTGGGTGAACTGTCCCTTTAATCTAAATTAAAATCTTTGTATGACAATGTGATGTCATAGTAAAGTTCTAAATGACATCACAACGTGGCTGCATGTCACAGTGCATCTTGCAAAACACATTTGTGATGCTGCAGTTCACTTTCTCTTGACAGTATATGCAGTGTTTTCATTTCTTCCCACTTTTACAGTCTTGGTCTCCTCATTTTTTCATATTTGGCACATAATAATATTCATAGTATTATTAACAATGTTTGTAATAATAATATTAATAATACATATAATGGTCATAATAAATTTACTGTACATTGAAATAATAATGATATTATACTGCTACGTTTGTATGTCTCTCAGTTGAAAACCCACTGCAGTCGGAGTCAGACAGGAGTCTGTCACATGAGTTCAGAGGTCAAAGAAGGCTCTTCAGCTATTGTGCTCTGGGGTGTGTTTATGACTGGCCCGTCCATTAACCCCTTGACTTTGGCTGATTGAAGGGCTAGACTGAGTTTTGCGCAGGTAACCTTCTTTCCCCTCCCCGCTAAACAAACTGCCTTCAATCTTATCCAAGTCGTCACTTCCCGCACGGAACTTGGCCTGCAGGAGGCTGACGTATGTCTCATAGCGACATTTCTGCAGACAGAAGAAAATAAAGATTAAATCAGCTTTCAATCAAAATTATAGTTTTTTGCTAGCAAAACAAATATGCACTGAGTGTTATATATATGTGATTTGGATCAGTGGTTCTCAACTGAATTTGCTTCACAACCCAGATTACAAGACCCAATATAGTTTTTTTTTTTTTTGCACAAAGGTGAACAAAAGTGATGTCTGGTCTAAGAAAATTGACCTATGCACCCTTTATTCAAATATTATTAAAACATTTATTAAAGATTTTGTAATCAAATTGCATACTGTAATGTGTGTGTTCAGGCAGACAGATGAAGACACAGATGAATATCGATCCAACACAAAGTTTACTAATAATATCCAAAGCAGGCAAGAGAGTTTGCACACATATCTTTTGACGAGACTGGACAATGAACACTGAAAACACATGAACTGATATACAGACGATAATGAGGGTAACACAGCTGAACGTGATGGCAAATCATATTAGTGACCATGACAACCAAGGAGTAGTGGAAAAACTGAATATACGAAAACATTTGACTAATGAAAACAAACTGAATGTCAATGAAAACGAAAAAAAACCGAACATAACTGTGATATAATGGCCCCTCCGAATAGGCGCGACCTCGCGCTGTAAGAACAACAAACAGATGAAGGAGGGAGGGTGGAGGCTTTGGAGGCAGATGAGGCGTGGACAAAAGGCTGGCAAAAGGCAGGTAGGCAGACAGTATAAACCAGGGAGGAGATGATGGTACTAATGACCATGAAGGAACCGGAGGTGGTAATAGCCAGTGAGGTGGTTTATTTGGGCAGAGACCGGATGAACTCCAGATGCCCAGGCAGGTAGTGCCCCATGGTGGCGTTGCCGGAGGGAGGAGCCATGGTGGTACAGCATCCAACGCTTCCATGGGGACGGACGATGGGGACGTTGCTGGAGGAAAAAGAGTCCTGGGCGCAGTTGGAGGGTTGATGGATCCGTGCAACACCGCAGGCATCAGCGGCCGCGACGGAGCTGTCACGACGTACCCCTGAGGCGGAACTGGAGAACCGGAGGGCTGCGCTGGAACTGACGCAATTGAGGACTGATGTGGAGCCTGAGGGAGGGCGGAGCTAGATGAGCTGCAGGAGTGGAGAGCCGGAGTGTAGTGGTAGGCGCACAAGTCCATGGCGAAGGGCTGGCGATGTCCGACATAGGTGAAGCTGGCAGGTCGAGGGAGCCCGGTGACGTCATGGGCCCGGTGGTTGACGGTGAAGCCGAGGGAGGGAGGAGTGGTGGTGGAGAAGTTAGGACAATGGGCCGAGGTGGAGTGGTGGGGACAGCGGCCGGAGGCGAAGCCAGTGAATCCCCTAGACCGGTCGAGGATGCCTCAGGTGAATCCCAAATGCAGTGAGGAGGTGAAGGGTGAACATTAGGGCAGACAGGAGATGACGAAAACAGGGCTGGAATTAGAAGAGGTGGTGGAAGAGGGAGGGCGGGTGAGACCAACGTATCCATTTCCCAGTGCAGTATGCACTCACTCACTACGGCGAGGCTGTGGGCAGGGAACTCCCTCGAACTCCACTAATATCTCCTCTGTCATGGACTAATTGGCCGGCTCGCACGCCAGGTCAGACGTAAAGGGCTCAGATTGTTGCTCCATGATGGAGGGTGGTGGGCTGGGCTCTGGGGTTGCTTTCTGCTGCAATCTGGATTGGGGGTATGCGCGCTTGAAGACAGCGTCCCTCCAGTGAAGTCCCAAGGTGTCTGGAAGGTCAACTGGGTGGTAGTAGTTGGCCCCGATCCAATATAGTGATCTGAGGGTCTCGTTGTCATAGGGGGAGAGGATGGCGAGATGGCAGAATTCCACAGTGTATTGGATGAAGTCAAAACCCTTCTGGGCCAAAGCAGTGAATTGCACTGCTAAAGTCTATGGTCTGGTCTTCTGTAACGCGTATGTTCAGACAGGCAGATGAAGACACAGATGAATATCGATCCAACATAATGTTTACTAATAATATCCAAAGCAGGCATGAGAGTTTACACACATCTGTTAACGAGACCGGACAATGAACACTGAAAACACATGAACTGATATACAGACCATAATGAGGGTAACAGCTGAACATGATGGCAAATCATATTATTGACCAAGACAACAAAAGAGTAGCAAGAAAACTGAATAAAGGAAAATATGTGACTAATGAATACAAACTGAATGTCCATGAAAAATAAAACAAACATAACTGTGACGCGTACAGTAGTTGTGCTTGGAGTCAATTGTTTTATTTATGATAACGCAATGAAACATGCCAAATTGTGGGGACATAATTTTTGGCCAGGCTGTCATGCAAAGAAATTATGAACATATGCAATAACAATATGTTCTTTTCCTGAGATTTTTTTCTGATCTTTTTTTCTTGGCATAGTAAAATAAAACCTGTAGCTGTAGTGTGCCTTTTTTGCCAAATAATTCTGTCATATAAATACCTTTACCAAGTTTAGTGTTTTGTTCTTCCCTAATATTAAAGAAATATAAAATATTTTCTTCATATTTTGATGGTTTAATCAAACTTGTAAGGTCATTAAAAACAAATATCCCCTCCAAACCAATGTTAATTTCGTTAACGAAAACTATGACGAAAAATGTTCGTTGATGACTTTTTTTTCTATGACTAAGACGAGACGATGAGAGACGACACCAATTTCATTTAACGATAACGTGACTAAAACTACACGTGCAATATCGTTGACGAAAAAAGATGAGACTGAAATGTGGCTAAAAGACTAAACACTTGACCAAAATCACTCTTTTGAAATCACTTTTTGTTTTTGTCGAATAAAGGAGACAAAACATTACAGACTGTCTTTACGAGCGGCCACGCTTTTCTTAAAAGAACACGTTTTACTTAATCTTTGCAATCTGGCAACCCCGCACACGAGCCCTCTCTACACTGAAGCGCGGATGATCTGAAAACACAAGTAAGCTGGAGTTCAGCGCTCTTCATTTGAGATTTTCTACTTAAATTAAAGTGTCTATATCAGGGCCGTGCATGCTCCTTTTGAGGGGCATGTGCTGAAACTGAAAAAAAAGGGCACGATATATATATATATATATATATATATATATATATACACACACACACATATATACAGGGTTTCAGGGCTTCTTTAAAAATAATTACAACAGCAATCTTCTGTGAGCCATGTGTTTGAAGATGAAGATCAACACATTAATACACACACATTACATTCTGCATTATAAAATATAAAGAAGCACAGTGACCTGATGATTCTGTAATGTTTTTTAGTTCCTACAACATTACTGTAGTAAAACCATGTTTTACTATGTTTATACATGTGAAGAGCGGGGAGTATACAATACTAGATTAAAAACATTATCTAGCGAGCAAATACATATTAACATCGTAAACATTAACCATACTGTGTGACCATATATAATACGATTAAATGTTAATGAATTAAGTGTATGCAGATAGCCATCATAAATCAAAGAAGAAATTCCTTAGAAATATATTTTACCTAGCTGACGACGGGGATCACTCAGTCGCTTTTTTGTCAAATTCAAATGCAGTTACGCCGGGTTTTTGACCAGCGAATATGTGCAAATGTGCAATTGGTATTGGCTATGACTTAGAAGGCAAATGCTAGCCACCTCCCTCTCTCTTCGCCGCCGGTCTCAGGCCTCAAATGCATAAAATATGAAACTTTATAGACATACTAATGTTTCTTTCATAAAGACAACGTTGTAGCCTACTTATTCAAACAACAAGATATTTATTTACTGTAGCAAGACGTTCAGCTGCTCTGCTGTGGAACTTCAGTTCGCTGCACTCAGGGGGCGGAGTTAAGAGGTTTGACTGACAGTTTGAGCGGATACAAAAAGATTTTGTCACAAGCTCTTTTTAATACCTTTATTAGGCTAAATATATTTGTAAATTTATTGATTTTTTTCAAGAAAATTCATTGATTTATTCAATAAAATAAATAAAATAAAACACCTCCAAAAAAAAGGGCACTTCGGAGTGTAAGGACAAAAAGGGCATGTGATCTGCACAGGTTGAGCCCTACCTGTGCACGTGCCTGGTCTATATTGTGCTGCTTGTTTACTGACTAAATCTGGGACCAAAGTGCAGGCTGATATCCAGCAGTGGTTCTCAAACTGACGTACGCGAAAAGTGCTGTTCATTTTATTCTACTCCACCTTAAAATAACATGAATAACATGTATTTCTAGCAGGTAAAATGTTGTATATACACGACATTCAATCAGATTACCTAATCTTTCGCGGTCTATACTGACTGCACCCACACAAGCCAGCATCGCGCTACATTAGTATGTTCTCGACAATATAATGTTACCTTTGTGAAAGTGGGGATTTAGCACTTATTAGAATGAAGAACAAATATAGACACCGACTGCATGTAGATTTAAGATTAAAACTTTCTTTGATACAAAAACATACCCTTCTGCGAGTTACTGTTTTAATGTTGATCATATTATACCAGCAAGAATATTGCCCGAATATAATACAATATAATATCCTGAATATTGATTTTATACAACAACTCAACAAACAAAAGGGTAATATTAAGTGATGTGCATTTTTGAAACCATATTGTCAGTATTTTTACTCTATTTTGCAATGAAAGCCACAGCAGAGCAGCACAAAACTCTGTTTCGTGCACAAATCTGCGGCTTTGAATTCATATTTTTCATAAGCCTAAATTAATTGATCTAAAGAGAAAAAATTATAATGACAATTTTGTCTAAAGACTACATATAAAATAGCTATCAAAATTAATGTTGGTAACTGTAGTTTGACTAAAAGTAATGACTAAGACTTGACAAAAATGTGATGACTTTTCGTAGACAAACTAGACTAAAATATGAAAGACTAAAATGACTAAAATGTGACTAAGACTAAAGAGCATTTTCGTCTGAAGATAAAGACTAAGACTAAATCAAAAATGCCTGCCAAAATTAACACTGCTCCAAACGTCACTTTTGTTCCACTACTGTATATTTATTAATGCTAATTTAATAGTATTACTCAACCTGTTTGTTTTTATAGTTTGTTTAGTTTCTAAATGTCAATAGTACAATGCAAAACGCATTGTGGTCAGCATAAACCATGTTTATCCTCATTTCAGCTTTTATTTATTGTACACTCTAAAAAAATGCTGGGTTAAAAACAACCCAAGTTGAGTTGAAAATAGACAAACCCAGCGATTGGGTTGTTTTAACCCAGCGGTTGGATTAAATGTTTGCCCAACATGCTGAGCAGTTTCATTTAACCCAACTATTGTTTAAAAATGACTATATGGCTGGCTTAAGATGAACCCAAAATAGGTTGGAAATTAAAAATCAGACACATAATTACCAGAGGCAACAATAATAATCAAAAGGGTGAACATTTATTAATAAGCAATTTAATAATGTTTATTGTTTAATTATTATTCATTAAACTTTTTAATAAATGTTCATTTATTAAATATATTAATACATGTTAATTGTAACATCTGTTTAACTTATAACATGATAGTAAGTAAGGTTAATAATATAAGTTAGAGTACAAATTTTTCAGTTTTACTCAGATTAGGGTGATGCAAAAATGAGTACACCCCACTGAAAGTCTCTGGAGCAAAGCTAAATTTTAGACTACAAATGTCTAATTTAACAAGAATTCAACCACAGGTGAGTCTAATTATTCATTACACAGGTGTCCAGCAGACAGTTGACTATAAAAGGGTGTTAAAACCCCTTCCCATTTCATGCTGTCAGCAATGGCACCACATGGAAGAAAAATGTTACAAGACCTGAGAAAGAAAATAATTTCTTTACACCAGAAAGGTGAAGGCTACAAGAAGATCAGCAAAGCTTTACTCATCAGTCAGAATACTGTAGCAAAAGTGGTACAATTTTTTTTTAAAAAGATGGAATTGCAACCATCTCACAGAGACGTCCAGGTTGTCCACGTAAGTTAACACCTCGACAGGAGCGTCTTCTAATGAGAAGGGTTGAAGAAAATCAGCATGCAAGTTCACTGCAGTTATCTAAAGAAGTAGAAAGCCAAACTGGGGTGACTATTTCCCGTGACACAATATGGCATACACTGCAGAGGAATGGCATGCATGGGTGCTGTCCACAAAAGAAGCCTTTCCTAAAGCCGAGGCACAAAAAGTCCTGCCAAGAGTTTGCCAGGGCCCATGCTGACAAAGATGAAGACTTCTGAGACTCTATACTCTGGAGTGATGAGACCAAGATAAATGTTTTTGGAACTGATGGCTTCAAAACATCTCAGGTTACGTATGTAACCATGGTTCCCTGAGAACAGGGAACGAGACTCTGCATTTACCGCATTTGAGGAACGTCACACGTGAACCAATGTCTGAAAGCCAAGTATCAAATCACTCCAATCCTATTGGCCCGCGACAGCCTATGACATCATCATAGCGCGACCCGGAAGTATATAAGGAGTCCCTAGAGAATCAGTCAGTATCATATCATCTTGAGGGACTGTTTAGTACGTAACCTGAGACGTTCCCTTTCGAAAGGGAACTCTACTCTGCATTTACCACATTTGGGGAATGATATACCCATGCCGCCATGCTGCCATGCTTGAGGAGAGTGCATGTCAAGATGGCTAGACAAACGTCAAGCCGTTTCGAAAGAAACGCCAGATAGCAACTCACCCTCGGGTCACACAAAGGCTGTCAGTGACAGCATTCCCTACGGCCAACAGCCCACCACAGTAAGGTTTACTACAAAAAAAAAAAAATCACCCTGAGAGGCCAGCCAGTCAGCAACGTACTCAATAAAAACATTTTTTACTCTCAAAGTGAGAGGAGTACACAAATGAATGCCAACATGCTACACAGGAGGCCCAGAAGGCCTGCAACTTGCAAACACGTGGCATCGGCTAGTGGCAATCATGACCACACCAGCCAGTAGGCCATGCACTCAGTAAAAACACCTTTTACTCTTAAAACAAGAGGAATACACACTCCGCCACAATACTCTGCCAGAGGCCTTACCTAGAGCCTACTCTTAGCAGAGATGGGCGTGGCCAGTGGCGGTGATGAGCCATACAAAACCAACACAGAACTGTGCCAACGTGTAATCTGAAAGGAGGCCTTAGCGGGGCCTACATCTTCAACAACACGTGGCGCCAGCTAGTGGTTTTTAAAAGGGGACCAAGCTGAAAGGGGACAATCTCTAAACCCAACAAACAGTTGTGGGAAGCTTAACACAACCTGAGCTAAGTCTACACATTCCAACAGGCAATGTACCATAATTTACACAATTACAGGGGCACAATGAAATGCTATTATGGTCTAAGGGAGGCCTACAAAAGGCCTACTACCTCAAACAGACACGAGCATAGACCTGTGGCAGTGCTAAACTAAGTGAGCAAAACTCATGACCATACCATCAACACTTGTAAACACAAGCTGCTAAACTAGAAGGAGGCTAAATCCAATAGAGCCTACAACTCCTACAGTTATATGCAATATAGCTGTTGTGGCAATGATCAAACTAGCGGGAGCTAACAGAAACCAAACTGAAAGTGAGGTGAAACTGAAACAGGTGATGCACTCAGTGAAACACCACAAACCCTAACCGGGGAGTACAATAGTCACCATGCTCTTAACTAGAGGCTAACATAAGCCTACTATTTTGAGAACAGGTGCTAACCTGTGGCAGCACTAGAGTAAAGCTCACATACGTGTAGGGCAAAGACTATAACCCAAAGCAAACATAACGCTTTGTAATATACATGCTATCCTGAAAAGGATAAATGCTCTCACCAAACAGAATTAAAAATCTGTACTGAACCCTAGAGAATGGAAGCTAAAAATAAGCTAGCACCGTAAACTCAAACTTGAATGTTAATTCAAGGGGCTCAGGGGAAAGACAAATTCATAGCATGAATCAAGTTCTAGAGAGTGGGGCCTAGCATACACTTATCTACGCAAAGATAAGGGCCTACCACCTGAGACCACAGCATCAGGGAGGCTCATAACAGCCCACTACCTTAGCTGTTATCCTCAGCCATTGCACCTACACAATAAACAAGGGGAAATGAGCCTAACAACTCCCTCAGGAGGAGGCCAGAATTAGGAACTATACAACCTACCAAGGGATAGTAGAGTTCCCTTTCAAAAGGGAACTGTATGGCGTCTCAAATGTGAGGAAGAAAAAGGAAAATTCATGGTGCCTGCAGTGAAACATGGTGGTGGCAGTGTCCTTATGTGGGGCTGCATGAGTGCTGCTGGTGTCGGGGAGCTGCATTTCATTGATGGCATCATGAATTCAAAGATGTATTGCTCTATACTGAAAGAGAAGATGCTACCATCACTCCGTGCCCTTGGTCGTCGTGCACTTTTCCAATAATGATCCTAAACACACATCTAAGCCCGCTGTTGGATTTCTGAAGAAGAACGGGGGGAAAGTGATTCAGTGGCTCCTGATCTGAACCCAATCGAACACCTATGGGGAATTCTGAAGAGACAAGTTGAGCATCACTCTCCATCCAGCATCCAGTCTCTAAAAGAGGTCATTCTTGAAGAATGGAAAAAGATAAATGTTGCAAAATGTCTTGTTCATTCCATGCCTAGAAGACTGTCATTAAAAATCATGGAGGCCATACAAAGTACTGGATGCAGTAGTTTTTGTTGTGGGGTGTACTCATTTTTGCATCACCCTAATTTGAGTAAAACTGAAAAATGTGTAATCTTAAAAAAAGTTATATTATTAACTTTACTTTCATGTTATTAGTTAAACAGATGTTATATAAAACTTAAATATAAAGTCTTGTCAACATTTTGGAAATTGTTTTTGTGTTAATTGAGATATTGTTTAAAATGTTACTTTTCAAAGGGGGTGTACTCATTTACGCTGAGCACTGTATTTTGTGTTCATTTTAAGCAAGCAGTAAAGTAATTTTTAAACAATAGTTCAGTTAAATAAAACTACCCAGCAGGTTAGGCAAACATTTAACCCAACCACTGGGTTAAAGGGATAGTTCATCCAAAAATGAAAATTATTCCATGATTTACTCACCCTCAAGCCACCCTAGGTGTACAGTACAGTCCAAAAGTTTGGAACCACTAAGATTTTTAATGTTTTTAAAAGAAGTTTCATCTGCTCACCAAGGCTACATTTATTTAATTAAAAATACAGTAAAAAACAGTAATATTGTGAAATATTATTACAATTTAAAATAACTGTGTACTATTTAAATATATTTGACAAAGTAATTTATTCCTGTGATGCAAAGCTGAATTTTCAGCATCGTTACTCCAGTCTTCAGTGTCACATGATCCTTCAGAAATCATTCTAATATGCTGATTTGCTGCTCAATAAACATTTATGATTATTTTCAATGTTGAAAACAGTTGTGTACTTTTTTTTTCAGGATTCCTTGATGAATAGAAAGTTCAAAAGAACAGCATTTATCTGAAATACAAAGTTTCTGTAGCATTATACACTACCGTTCAAAAGTTTGGGGTCAGTAAGAATTTTTATTTTTATTATTTTGAAAAGAAATTAAAGAAATTAATACTTTTATTCAGCAAGGATGCATTAAATCAATCAAAAGTGGCAGTAAAGACATTTATAATGTTACAAAAGATTAGATTTCAGATAAACACTGTTCTTTTGAACTTTCTATTCATCAAATAATCCTGAAAAAAAATATTGTACACAAATATTTTGTACAATTGTACACATTAAATGTTTCTTGAGCAGCAGATCAGCATATTAGAATGATTTCTGAAGGATCATGTGACACTGAAGACTGGAGTAACGATTCTGAAAATTCAGCTTTGCCATCACAGGAATAAATTACTTTGTGAAATATATTCAAATAGAAAACAGTTATTTTAAATTGTAATAATATTTCACAATATTACTGTTTTTACTGTATTTTTAATTAAATAAATGTAGCCTTGGTGAGCAGACGAAACTTTTTTTAAAAACATTAAAAATCTTAGTGGTTCCAAACTTTTGGACTGTACTGTATATGACTATATTCTTTCACACAAACAGAATCGGAGATATATTCAAAAATATCCTTGCTCTCCAAAGATTAATGGTAGTGAACGGGGAGCCTGTTTTGAAGCCAAAAATAAATGCATCCACCCATCATAAAAATAATCCATATGACTCCAGGGGGTTAATAAAAGCCTTCTGAAGTGAGGGGATGTTTTTGTAAAAAAACATATATCCATATTTAAAACTTTATCTAAAATAACTAGCTTCCACCAGATGACTGTACGCATACTGCACAAGTTGACCTGCACCAAGTGAGTAACCGGTGACGCAATGTATGATGCAGGATGTAGGAGTAGCTCTCGCGGTTCAAACAAATAGGGTTGTGCAACAGACTGAAGCTCATCTTCTCTTATATCAACATTTAAATCTAATTCGTGACCAGTGTTTTGTTTTGCTCCATTCTCTGCGCATCCATGTTCGTCACTGCACATGTGTCAGGTCAGAGTTCACTCTTCCACTGTAAACTTTACTTTATAAAGTTTTAAATATGTATATTTTTCTTATAAAAACCCATTGCTTCATTTCAGAAGGCCTTTATTAACCCCCTGGAACCGTATGTATTATTTTTTATGATGGATGGATGAATTTATATTTATTTTGGGGTTTGTAGTATTTATTGTCAACCTTTGATATTAATAACAAGATGCACAGGGAAAGTTTTCTCCTCTTCTTTAAAAGTTAAAAAGTTTAAAAGCCTATTTATTTTGCTATTATAACATAGATCAGGGATCTTCAAGTAGTTTCATTCGAGGGCCAGATTATCAAATCAAAAAGTTGAGGTGGGCCGGGATGGGGGTGGGGGGTCTTATTGGTAAAAATATTTTATTAATTATTAGGCTTAAATTAAAATATTCTCACAGTGAGACTTGGTAATCACAGGTAAAACCATACATGGCTACTCACTACCACTGTCAAATGATATTATATTATGATATGTTATATAGGCCTATAAAAAATCACCTAAACACAGGTATAAACTACACCTTAACAAAGACATGAATTATATATTCCCCTACTCACCTAATAAATATTGCAATATAAATGGCTATAATAACAGTTTTCAATATAAATATTCCACATTTCCACAGACCATGGTAATTTACTACAGTTCATTCATAGTAAATGTTTGTAAGGGTGGTGATTTTGGGATTTAAAAGTCTTCTATCTTCATTCATGGCACTTTTCTCCTGTTTTCCTCATCAGTCTATTTGGAAATGTTGAGGCTGTTCCATCTTATTTAAAACTAGTTTAATCATCGAGTGATTTGTAGTTTGTAAATGAGAGGTGTGTGTCGAATTGAAACGCTTCTCACTAGATGTCGCAACGCTTTGCCACTGCGGCCACGTATCTAACCAAATTTAGCCGCACCACCAGGAAAAGAGGAGGAGGGAGGTTGACGTTGGAGTTGACAAGCCCTGACATACATGGTTATAAGGTTAGTTGCAGTTTATTATTTGCAGTTTGCAATGATTTCCCTGTTGACCATGACTATGATCAACAGACCTGTAACCTAATATTTGGTCATGACAGGGCTTAACATTAACACCTGCCAAATGTGGGTGGATTTCAGCTGTGGCAAACAGTCAAATGCACACAAAATAATGTAAAAATACCTGTCTTGGTGAGTATTCACGTAAACACAGTCAGTTATGTTTTAAGTGAACAAACAGTTGAGAAAGAAAACGCATTTGTGTAACAGTATAATGGGTCTATGCATCAGTTCTTAAAGTGACAGCAAACTAATATACCTGCTGCCAAATTATGAGATAATATTAAAAATATCTATATGGCAGTTTTTCCTGTGAAATTGGGGCCAGTGAAAATGCTGAGTGACTAGTAACTTTGGAAAAACACTAGCCACAGTAGCTGGTGAGCAAAAAAATTAATGTCAAGCCCTGGTCATTACCCACCAGCTGTGTTTTAGAGATTCTATTTTGTGACCTACAGTAGGTAGGTTTGCAATATTGCTCAGTAAGGCCTTAATTTACTTGTAAATGAAGGACATATTTACATGTAAGTGAAGATAAAATAATGAAATAAATTACTGGTAATAATAATAATAACAATAGTAATATAATTTGATAACATTTAATCTTGGATAATTATTATATAAGTTATTATAGAAATGTTCAAGCTATTTGACTATTGTTACAGTAAATTAATACAGTGATGGCAGTGTAAATGCTTACATTTTACTGTACAGTACTAGCCAGTATTTTAGATTATTACACAAGGTGTGCATTATGCCATAAAATAAATCAAATGATGGTGGATTTTAGGCGGAACAGTGATATAGTGATATAGTGTAGTTTTCTAACACATATATTTATTTAGCCTACTTTGTCAATATTGTGACCAAATTAGTGTGACCACATTATTTAAAAATAAAATGTTTGAAACAGCATTTAATAATTCACTGATGTATTTCAACAGGTCACACATGCATTTAAACATTTATTCCTGTACAACACAGAGCCCTGTGCATAACATGCAGAAAATTATTTAGAAAATTGTTGATAACTTTTTATTAAATCGTTCCTTTGTAAATGAATTAAAAAACTGTTGATCACTTTTTATTAAATCGTTCTTTGTGGCCTATAAGTTAAAACATGAGAACATTGTATTAATTCATTCATATGATTTGGAAAACGAATAAACAAATAATAAGTAGGCTAAAAGGTAGCCACAATTTAACTAATAACCTCATGTTTTAACTAAAACAAATGATTAATAAAACATGCTTGTGAGTTGATATCTTTTTTTCCCCATGTGCGGGTCTCCGTAATTGGCATAAACATTTTCAACACAGACCTTCATAAAGTCGGGGGACAGATAAACTTATTATTGCAGATTTGTACAGAGAGTTCAGTTTGTGTTCCCTGTGTGATGGAATGAATTAAAAAAGATAATATAATATTTAATATAAATATGAAATATTTAATATAAAAGGTTTATATTAAATAATCATTATTTTATGTTGTGTTAGTTTTTTTTTTTTTTTTCAATAAAACATAAACTGTGTTATTAGCCTATGAAAAAAATGGTGTTTCCCACAAAATGCAGAGCGGTCACTGATCCAGATTTGAACGTGCCCCCTTGCACTATAATAAAAAAACATACACCACAAGACCATCATGTCTCACAGTCAGTGCCAGAAATATCACCTAAAAATTAGGAGCAATGATGCTCATATCTTTACTATTGAGAAGTGAGACGAATGAAGAGCACTTCTCTTCCATGTGCGCAGACATCCTTGGTACTGATGGAAAAGGGAATTTCTAGGTATTTTGTGGAAAGTCAATTCATAGTCGAGTGGTAGAGTGTTGACCAACAATGCCAGTGAAACAGGTTCAAATCCTGAACAAATAGGCCTACAGTACTTCTGTTTTGTTTTGTTTGTTTGTTTGTTTTTGGGGGGGTGGGGGGTGGGGGGTGTCGGATAGCCTACCTGAAGAGTGTTTTAACTTATAGAGCAGGCAAAGGCAAAGTTCCTTTCAGGATAAATGTCTCGATGTGTCCAAATGTATCTTAAGTTATAAATATTGTAATGGATTTAAAGGTTTTACATTAAAATGTTTAATCCATTGTTCAATCCAAGAGTTTCAACTGGTTTTGTAGGTTTTTGGAGTGTTTGAGCTGTGTGTTATGATTGTCAACAACTGACATTATTACTTGAACTGCTGAGGAATGCATCAATGAACGCTGGTTGAGTACCATCTGTATTTTAATCAATAAAAAAAGTTTTTAATCAATAAAAAAACCATTCATTTGATAACTAAAACAAAGGTTAAAAAGTATGTATAACATAAATTCAACTGCAAAATGTTCTTCTCTATTAGCCTAGTACAACAGCTAAAGCATTGATGTAATATCTAAAAGGACAAACAGAAGCATTTGCATGAGCTCTGAGACAGATGACTTTGTATTGGTCTGACCTCATAGGATAAATAGTGCTCTTTGATTCGATACTCTTCTGATTCTTTGCTCTTGGGTGTCAGATCCGGTGGGCTTCTCTTGTGTTCCTCCAACTCCAGAGAGATCTGCTTCAGTTTGTTCTCATGGGACTTCAGTTGCTCCTCCTGCATAAATCATAAACACCGTCATGTGTATACTGTACACTGCCTTTTTTTTTTATTTTTAATAATACATAAAACAGTCAACAATAGGACTATACAATGACATACATTTCATCATTATTGCATTAATATACTATGGCCTAGGGCTGGACGGTATGACGGTATATATCATGGCTAAGGTATAAAATGTCTAGAGATTTTGCTATATCGAGTTTATTGCGGTATGTAAATATATACAAGTAGCACAGCACAACTGACATTTTAAAGTGATGAAATGCATAAATGAGACAAAGTGCTGGACTTGCTTGATAAAAATAGTGAAGTGCAATAAGTCATGAAAAAGAACTCGCGTGCTCGTGCTGACTGACACACTGCCAAGACATGCGGACGAAAGCTGCCTCTCTCAGAAGGCGATCATGAATTTGAGAGGTGCTTGATGATAAAAATAGTTATTGAGGACAATAAGCTGTGAAAAAGTGAGAAAAGTGAAAAAGCTGACTGAGTCTGACACACAGCTGAAGCACGTGCGGAGAAAGCCGCGTATCTCAGCATGTGATCACGAATTCACTTCTCTTTCACGTCTTATTGCTCTTGAAAGCTCAAATACACACATTTATGTCCAAATTCCCATTGTGCGGAGTATTCATGTAAACACAGTCGATTTTGTCTCAAGTGAGAGTAATACAGTAAAATAAGCACAAGTCTACCTGCCATACCAAACAAGACCACACGGAGATACCAAAGGACTGAATTTAAATACAATGCGGATCCATTCAAAATGATTAAATGATTAAATCACTGATCCTCTCAAAATTATCCAAAACACGCTTGTTCGGCGAGCAACCGTTATAAACAATTCACAGTTCATTAACTACTCAAATATATTAAACTGTGTTCATGCAGAAATACGATGTTATATCGATCAGTGAGTCGAGAGCGCATGTACGGTTTGTTTACGCATAATAACAGACTTGCGCATGCCTTATGAACGACTCCTGTATGTCACTGTAATCATCTTTACCTTCATTACAATCGTTCTACGGTTTGCGTTCGAGGGTCGAGCATATCAGTACAAAGTCCTGCCCTTTGGGCTGGCCCTGTCGCCCCTCGTCTTCATGAAGGTTGCGGAGGCAGTCATTGTTCCGCTCAAGGAACAGGGCGTTCGCATCCTTAACTACCTTGACGACTGGCTCATCGTGGCCAGCTCGCAAAAGCAGTTGTGCGAACACAGGGACATGGTGTTAGCTCACCTCAGCCGGTTGGGTCTTCGGGTCAACTGGGACAAGAGCAAACTCGCCCCCTGGCAGAGGATCTCT
The DNA here is from genome assembly GCF_018812025.1 of Megalobrama amblycephala. Taxonomy (NCBI): domain Eukaryota; kingdom Metazoa; phylum Chordata; class Actinopteri; order Cypriniformes; family Xenocyprididae; genus Megalobrama; species Megalobrama amblycephala. The sequence goes on along the minus strand of NC_063059.1, from coordinate 37,173,499 downwards.
TATCTCGGTATGGAACTGGACTCGGTCGCCCGGACAGTGCGCCTCATTGGGGAGCGCGTCCAGTCGGTGTTGAACTGCCTGAGTACGCTCAAGCACACTTTCAGAGGCTCCTGGGGCATATGGAATCTGCAGCCGTGGTCACACCGCTTGGATTGCTCCATATGAGGCCGCTTCAACACTGGCTCCGCGGCCGGGTCCCGAGATGGGCGTGGCAGCGTGGTACTCTCCGTGTCCCTGTGACACCGAGCTGTCGTCACACTCTCACCAAGTGGTCAGACCCTTCGTTCCTGCGGGCTGGAGTTCCCCTCAAACAAGTGTTCAGGCATGCTGTGGTCCACACAGATGCCTCTGCCACCGGGTGGGGGGCCACGTACAACGGGCATGCAGCGTCGGGTCCGTGGACGGGGCCTCAACTGCATTGGCATATCAATTTGCTGGAGTTGCTAGCAGTACATCTTGCACTGGGCTGCTTCAAGGAGCTGCTGTCAGACAAGCACGCACTAGTCCGCTCGGACAGCACTGCGGCTGTTGCGTACATCAACCATCAGGGTGATCTACTCTCCCGTCGCATGTCGCAACTCGCCCGCCATCTCTTGCTATGGAGTCAGAAGCATCTGAGGTCGCTTCGTGCCATTCATGTCCCAGGTGTGCTCAACCGTGCAGCCGACGAGCACTCACGGCAGCCTCCACTTGCGGGCGAATGGAGACCTGTGGAACCTCCACGTGTGGTCCCTGCAGAGGTTCTGAGTGATCTCCCGCAAGCAGTCGTAGACACCATCACTTCCGCTAGAGCTCCATCCACGAGGAGCCTCTATGCATTAAAGTGGAACCTGTTTGTTGAATGGTGCTCGGTCAGATCTGTGCTTTCCTTCCTGCAAGAGGGCCTGGAGCGAAGTCGGTCTCCCTCCACCCTCAAGGTGTATGTTGCCGCTATCACCACACATCACCATGCAGTTGATAGCAAGTCCTTGGGGAAGCACGATCTGATCGTCAGGTTCCTGAGGGGGGCAAGGAGACTAAATCCGCCTCGCCCTTCCTCCATACCCTCTTGGGTTCTCACCCTGGTACTTACATCTCTCCGGGGTCATCCCTTCAAACCTTTGCAATCAGTTGAGTTAAAAGTACTGTCCCTTAAGACCGTCCTCCTGGTTGCATTGGCCTCGGTGAAGAGGGTAGGGGACCTGCATGCATTTTCGGTCGACAAATTGTGCCTGGAATTCGGGCCCGGTGACTCTCACGTTATCCTGAGACCCCGGCCCGGATACGTGCCCAAGGTTCCTACCACTCCCTTCAGAGATCATGTAGTGAACCTGCAAGTGCTGCCTTCGGAGGAGGCAGACCCAGCCCTAGATTTGCTCTGTCCCGTCCACGCTCTTACGGAGGCCAGCAGAAGGGAAAGGCTGTCTCCAAGCAGAGGATGGCCCACTGGATAGTGGATGCCATCACCCTGGCGTACGAATCGCAGGGCGTGCCTTGCCTGCTCAGGGTGAGAGCCCACTCCACCACAGGAGTGGCCTCTTCCTGGGTGCTGGCCCACAGATATGTAGAGCTGTGGGCTGGGCGACATCTAACATGTTCGCTAGATTCTATAGCCTTCGTGTAGAGCCGGTATCTTCCCGTGTACTTGCTTCCACCAGCCGGTAGATGCGTTGAACCTGCTCTAAGTGTCGGCTTGCAATGCCACTCCTGCCCCCTGGGCCGGATACGTGCATCCTTTTACTCCAGTCGAGTTCCCCGCTTGGTGAACCCTGTCGAGTTCCTCCGCCTCCCCATTCGGCTCGAACATCGCAGAGTGTCTGATGCCAGGCCAACGTCCGTCTCCGGCGTTGACGTTGGCTGGGTTCCATATGTTGCAACTCCTCTACGTGAGCGGCCCCATATGTGTATTTGTCCACGGTCAACTCCCTACAGTGAGCCCGTGTCTTTCCCTTAGCAGAGCCAGCTCTGCTGTCACCTGTCATATGAGTCTCCCCCTACCCAGCTGGAGCAATCCCAGGGACTCCATATGTGTACTGCCCACAGCCAGTCCATATGTGTATTCTCCACGTAAACTCCTCCCCCACAGGGTAGGTAGTGGCCTCCGCAGCGTCCCCTATGGGTTCGCTTCCCCAGTGTAGTCTAGTTTACTTAGTGGGTATTTCAGAACAGCAGTACACTCTCTCGGCGTAAGCTCGCCCCCTTCCTGTCCCATTGGTGTGCCGGATGGCTAGAGCTTGCGCTGGGCACTAGAAGGGGTTTCGTAACTGTGGCGCTTTAGTTGGGATCCCAATTTGTCGGCCTCTACTGACGTACGTCGAACGTGACTGACTGAAAGTATGGAAGTAAATTAATGCCAAATGTTTTTGAAATAAAAAGCTTGTTGAATTGCTTTAACTGAAAAAAAATATGCATTACATTAGCTGTACTTGCATTTAGATGCACTGTATTTTTAAGGCTTGCATTTTTATGGGATGAAATTCAACACAGTCGTATATTTAAGCTGTGAATATTTCAATTAAAAATATTTCACACACATTTTCATTATTAAAAATTAAAAAATTTATATTCAGATTTCAAATTTCACTTCCAAGATATTTATTCTGTTTAAAAATACAACCTATAAAATTCGACTAGCAATTTTCAGTCCATTTTATTTCACTTTACAAATTCGCTTCCACAAATTCAGTGGCTCAAATTCGGCAGAAAATTCAACATTTCACATCCGGGAACTGCAGGAAGAGCAGTAGAGTGCCGATGCATCATCTCTATCTGCTGTTAGTCTTCTTCACCAGCAGGTGCCGCTAGCGGCTGTTTAGGATGACCAAAGCAACGCTAGTAAGTCATTCATTCATAAAAACGGATTTACAGAATTAGAGCAAGCGGTAAGTGAATGTGTGATGATTATCAGGGCCAGTATAAATGCAGAAAAGCTGATAAAGACACAAAAGCTGCATTTATGTTTAATTCAGTGTCTTTACGCTTACTTTCCCTGTGTAGCTACAGCTTTCTCTACAGTGAACAAGATAACGTTATTGCCCGATGCTGGTGTATAGATCAAACGTTAAATCTGAGATAGACATATATTTCTCTCTGTTGTTTAGTTTCCTTAACTTTGTATCGCAGCGCTGTGTTGTAATACTAGGGCTTCCCTCATCCGTCATAGCTGCCATCAGGACATATAAACTCTTAACACAGCTTAATGGACTCGTACAGTGATATAAAAGACCAAACTCGCACCTCATTTGTGATGTAGGTTAGACTATATAGGCTCCAAGAAAGCAGATACTGGCATAAAGTTGATTTGACGCTGAACGTTTGATTATGATATTCGCAAATTTAGGGACCGTCTCTAAAGTTACGACATTCTGTATTCACGTTTCTACCTTCTACCAAACTCTTGTAGACACACATGCACATATACATATTCAAACACACCTCACTCAAAGTACATGCATATATACTATTTTTTTTTTTTTTTTAACACGTTCATCACACAATTTTTTTTACTTTGTTCATTTTTTATTTTACCTGATCATAGATTATCCTGCTTATACAAATTTTAAATAAAATTTAGAAATAAAATTAACTAAGTAGAACTAATTGTGTGATGAATGTGTAAAAAAAAGAAAACGTATATGTGCATGTACTTTGAGTTGAGTGTGTTTGAATATGTGTGTGTGTGTGTGTGTGAGAGAGAGAGAGAGAGAGAGAGAGAGAGAGAGAGAAGGGTGCATCACTCTTCGACCTGGCACCTATAGATGAACACTTCACAGGTAGTTTTGGTGATTGTAAATCATTCTCATCAAATGCTACTGAGCTTTAAATTATGGCATTTTTTTGTATGATCCAATACAGTAGTGAAATACATAGCAATCTTTACATATTACTTGACAGTTTAGTTGGAAACACTTTACAGTAAGGTTCATAATGTATTAACTAATGTGAACTATCCATGAGCAACACATTTGTTGTTGTATTTGTTAATCTTTGTTAACGTTAATAAAAATACAGCAGTTCATTGTTCATGTTACTTCACTGTGCATTAACTAAAGTTGACAAATACAACTCTTGATTTTAATAATGTATTAGTAAATGCTGGAATTAACATTAACAAAGATTAGTAAGTGCTGTAGAAGTGCAGTTCATTGTTCGTTCATATCAACTATTTAATATAAAGTGTTACCTTTTATTTTAATAAACATCAAAAATCTAAAAGGTTTGCATTATACCTGACACCTAGATGAACAATTTACAGTTGGTTTTGTGACTAAGTCATTCTCTTTAAATGCTATTGAAGGTAGAAACGTGAATACAGAATGTTGTAACTTTAGAGACAGTCCCTAAATTTGCGAATATCATAATCAAACGTTCAGCGTCAAATCAACTTAATGCCAGTATCTGCTTTCTTGGAGCCTATATAGTCTAACCTACATCACAAATGAGGTGCGAGTTTGGTCTTTTATATCACTGTACGAGTCCATTAAGCTGTGTTAAGAGTTTATATGTCCTGATGGCAGCTATGACGGATGAGGGAAGCATATGCGCCGATCCCGTGGGTGCTCGGGGACTGGAGCACCCACGGAAATGGTCGAGCACCCACGGAAATATACGAGATATTCTCCATTGATTTTAAACAATAGAAAATCAATTGGAGCTTTCAGGCACTATCCAAACCCTTTTTTATAGTTTAATAAGACCGTTTATATGGGAATATTTTAATGGCAAACGTCGAGAGCGCATCCAAGTGATGCGCGAGCACAAATGGCTCTTCTCTCGATCAGATACATGAGCGCGCTCAAACACTCCTTGCATCAGATATCAGCGAGAGCATGACTCGCGACAACGCTCGTGAAAAGAATGTGCTTTTTGGGTCGAAATTGTCATATTGCTGCACAGATATAATGCAAATAAAACATCAAGTTGACGTTGATTTGAGTTAAATAAGAAGCGAACTAGCGCTGAAACGTGTTGTTTTTGAAATCATGCGTGGCTCGCTCGTGTAAGTTAGTCTTCTGACATACGCGTCAATCTATCGCTTGACTCTTCTTTCCAGGGAAATCATTAACAAAATGCACACAGACATGTCCCTGCTCTTGATATACAAACATTAATTAACTTCTTTGAACTTTATGAGTGAAAAAAAAAAACGATATGAGGGTAGATTCGAACCACTGATAATTAGAGCACGGCTGGATTTTTGACTGTATTAACAACATTTCTACCACTACACTATTACGGAACACGAAAAGTAAGTGTGGATTTATCTGTAATATAATATGAATGTAATGGGGGGGGGCACTGGGCACCCACCGGCAGAAACATAAATCGGCGCCTATGGAGGGAAGCCCTAGTATTACAACACAGCGCTGCCATATAAAGTTAAGGAAACTAAACAACAGAGAGAAATATATGTCTATCTCAGATTTAACGTTTGATCTATACACCAGCATCGGGCAATAACGTTATCTTGTTCACTGGAGAGAAAGCTGTAGCTACACTGGGAAAGTAAGCGTAAATACACTGAATTAAACATAAATGCAGCTTTTGTGTCTTTATCAGCTTTTCTGCATTTCTGCAGCTTCCCTGATAATCATCACACATTCACTTACCGCTTGCTCTAATTCTGTAAATCCGTTTTTATGAATGAATGATGACTTACTAGCGTTGCTTTGGTCTTCCTAAACAGCCGCTAGCGGCACCTGCTGGTGAAGAAGACTAACAGCAGATAGAGATGATGCATCGGCACTCTTCCTGCAGTTCCGGGATGTGAAATGTTGAATTTTCTGCCGAATTTGAGCCACTGAATTTGTGGAAGCGAATTTGTAAAGCGAAATAAAATGGACTGAGAATTGCTAGTCGAATTTTATAGGTTGTATTTTTAAACAGAATGAATATTTTGGAAGTGAAATCTAAAAGGTGAATATGAATTATTGAATTTTTAATAATGAAAATGTGTGTGAAATATTTTTAATTGAAATATTCACAGCCTAAATATACGACCATGTTGAATTTCAGCCCATAAAAATGCAAGCCTTAAAAATACAGTGCATCTAAATGCAAGTACAGCTAATGTAATGCATATTTTTTTTCAAATAGTGCAATTCAACAAGCTTTTTATTTCAAAAACATTTGGCATTATTTTACTTCCATATGAAAGGGAGTGTCTTGGTTACGTATGTAACCCTCGTTCCCTGAAGGAGGGAACGGAGACGTACGTCCCGTCACCACAGTTTCTGTACCCTCGCTGCAGTGCAGACTAGGTTGTCTCCTCAGCGAAAAACAGAGTGCGATTGCATCTGCTTCCTATTTATATATACCTGTCGGAGGCGGTGCGCATTATGCAAATATCGCCATTCCATTGGCCTGTTTTAGTTCACTCAAAGCTGATAGGGCTCTCTAGCAATATACCAGTTCGTCGGTCTCTACTGACGTACGTCTCCGTTCCCTCCTTCAGGGAACGAGGGTTACATACATTACCGAGACATTTTCTTTTTCCAACTGAGAGAGTTTGCGTTTTGAGCTACCGTTCAGTCAATATTTCACAGCAGCACGATGTGAAACAGCCTGGGATGAACCGAAACAATCACAGAATACGTATGAGAGAGATGGTGCCTTGTTTTAAATGTATTTTTTAACTAATTTAATTTAGCTTTTTTTAATGTAACGTATTAATAATTAAATTAATAAATTATATTAATGTATTTATATTAATTTTAAGTTATCTCGCGGCCTACCTGGAGGATCACTGAGGACACCTAGTGGGCCCACAGGTTGAAAACCACTGCCCTAGACTAAAATATACAATTCCCAAAAGTCTTGTGTAAAAATATTTAGTATGTGTTTTGAGGCCTTATTTCAAGTGACTGTTTTTTTTTTTTTTTTTTTTTTTTAAACCACGCAAATACGTAATTCTTTTAAAAAATACAATGACAATTATCAAATGATGCTAAACTATTTGCTCAGGTGGTTGTGAGGGGTTTCTTTTCTCATCTCTATTAGCCTGCAACATGTTACCATTTGTTAAAGCCACATATAATGCACGTTGTAATTGGATATGTTTGAGCATTTTGGCTCAGGCACACATAGTCATAGGCCACTAGAGTTAAGCCATTCGGCATGGTTGCCCAGGCACACATAGTCATAATGTTCACTAGAGCTAAGCCATTCAGTGTAGTATCCTAGGCATACATAGTCTAATAGGCCACTAGAGCCAAGCCTTATGGCCCAAACTACTTAGTTTAGTGGCACGCATACACTGGTATGTAGGCACATATGTAGTTAACATCACATTGGCAAGTCACTAGGGACAACCCTTAAAAAAGGAGGTACACTAGTACACATAGGGCTACACTGGAAATGCTTCATGTGTCTTGTATGCACCTCATGGCAGCCCACATGTCTAATGGCTAGATCTGCTTGAGGGAATAATACGTAGGCAGATCTAGTCCGCCAAGGCCAAGCATATGCCCCATTTCTCATGCTCAAAACTAAAGGGTCAGGCACACATAGCTAGCATACACATGGTTTCTATGGCTATTTGGAGCAGCAGCAGTACATATGTTTTGACGGTAGATCTACTGGGGGGTGAGGGCTGAATCGTCATCTTGCCTCCTGCGTGACGGTTTTTTTTTGACGTACAGCACACTTGGCTTTTATTGTTTAAATATCATGTCACCTGCTTTGTTAGGAGGTAATTTATGTGTAATTTTGTACAGCAGCAGCATGTCTTGCTTGCTCACAGCAGCATGTTGTGTATGTATTGGCAGTAGTAAGTCCCATCAATGAGTAAATAAAAAATAAACAAAACTGATTCCAGTACATCTTTCAAACTGGAAATAGAAAGTCAATTTGGCCCTCTGCATCATGGGATACAGTATTCAAGCAATACGTTAACACTAATGTTAAATAGCTAAATTATTTATTAATAATCAAATTACAAAATTATTCCACTACATAATAAAATTCATTAGTCTGTAGTTTGTTTACAGTTGTATTTGTGCACCTGGTTGAGTCTAGTGGTGGATGATGGCAGCAGTGGTCTGCAGAATTTCTTCATGGAGCCGATGGCGGCAGGAAAAGCAGGAGCAGAGAAAAGAGCCGCAACTAGATTAATCCTGAAAATCCATGACATCATCTCCTCTTCACTCCTACACACATGCAATTAAAGGGAAAGTCAAACAATTAAATTGACACAAAGAATAAAAGCAATCTGACAAATGCCCATGCTAGTACACTGACAGTGTTAATTAAAAAACTGCAGTAAAAGCAACAAAAACAGCAGTTAAAGAAGTGTGATGCTTACGGGGCCTGCAGTAGGAAGACCCTCCAGTCAGAGGTCTTGAGTTTGAGGACGTTCTGTCTCTTGCTGTAGTCACAGGCCCTAGTAGCAAGAGCATGGTGAACCCGTACTGCATTTTTCAGGTCCACCTCTGACAGGTCTTTATCAGGCTTATACTCATCCTGGCCATATGGAGGAGACAGAGAATAGAATGAGTGAAAGCAAAAATGAAAATAAATGAGAGAAAGACAATGGTTGTGTTCCAAAACCAAAATGTAAATAAAATACATTTATTACATTCAATACTGAAAAGTAGGGATGGGCATATCGATATGAAGTATCGATATATCGATACTGACGTTGAGTATCGAAAGTATCGATACTCAAACAAAATATCAATACTAAGGTATGTTTTTTTACTAGTGATTTTGTTTAATTAACAATCAATTTAATGTATACAATATGCATTTAATTGGACAAATAACCTATGTTAGTGAATAATTGTGTTATAGAACTATTTTCCTGCTCATCTGAACACACAAATGCTGCAATATAGAACCAATCAATCACAGAAAGCGTTTGCTGCACTGCCGACACTACATTCAAACAGCTGCATGTGTTTAATATTGTAAGAAACCATTGATGCTTTTGGGAAATGCAGCCCTGAACAATGCTTAACAGAAGACAGAACAACCTAATATGTTTGAGATATTTCACAAACAAGAAAATGAAATAGTAGCCGACATAGTTTTTGCAATTACATTTATTTAAATTGAACATTAAAAGTTCGTATTGATGTTCTGTTATGTAACTACACTGTCAGAATACAAAGTTTGCATTTTATGGGTGCAACAGCCTGTCACTGGCAGTCCCTTATGAAACTGAACCATTACTACAGTGACCATAGTTCAGCTAAGCCTATGGTATTTGTAGATTTCCATGGTTACCACAACAAATAAACATTTTAACCATGTGTAAACAAAAATATAATCTAATGAATTGCAATAAAGGCGTACTGATTGTTAAAATACCTTTCAAATATAATGTTAAGTGAGTACCATTACCCATTTTACTCATAGTAATTAAATAACTTAAGGACTTAAATTATTAATAATTAATAACTTAAATTCAGATTAGAGGTATCGTATCAGTATCGATATCGGCAATTTTGTCCTTGAAAGTATCGGTATCGTATCGAAAACAAAATAAGTGGTATCGCCCATCCCTACTGAAAAGTACTTAAAATAAAACAATATTCATCACTAAGTATTTAGAAAAAAAGACTATCAATGTGCTGAAGAGCGTCCTAATGGTGTTTGGCCAATCGTCAGCCTAACCACAGGCTCTACTCTTCAGCACAATGGTAACCCCAAAAACTCAGAATACCAGAAACCATTTTAAATTCCAAAATAATAGAACATTAAACACTAACAGATCTCCCCTATATTAATATTGAAAAAAAAAAAAACACATGAAATAACACTTAATTTTAACATTTACTCTCCTTTAACATTTAGAAGAAAAGCATGCTGGGAACTAGAAATCTGCTGTAACCCATTCCGTGAATGTGTGAATATATGTTTGTACTGGGAACATGTATATGGGAACATGTATGTGCAATATATGTACACAATAAAGGATAAAACTTTATGAATATTACATGTAATGCTATTTTTGTCTTAATTTCTAAATATTTTATATATATATCAATATATAGACATACATGGTCAATGTAAATATTGCAGTACATAGAAAAATATAAGTACTAGTTTCCTATACATGGAAATGTATTATGTAATATATTACATTATATTTTGCAGTATATTCCCATATTTTTTTTTTTTACTGTAAGTGTTGAGCTTTGTAACTTTGCAGATGTTGTTTATGCTCTAACAGCAACATTACATACTAACTAAAGTTAAAAAAGTGAAATCATAATCAACCACCACTTTAATTTGTATTCCGAAGATGAATGAAGGTCTTACGGGTTTGGAGCGAAGGTTTGCTATCTTAACAGTATGCTAATGTCAGACTCCACTGAAATCAATTGTAAGTAGAGTTTCTTGTGTGCTTCTTGTGAGGAGCCCTATTTGTGTAGAATCATTGTATATGTAGAGCATTTCAAATCAGTCGAGGTTTGATTTCAGTTAGCATGTTGCCTTAGAAGAAAGCTGCCTATGTAGACAGCACACAGCAAGGCAGTTCTTTATGTTCAGAATGGAAAATTAGCATGCCACTTTTAGGATACTATATGCTATGATGTGTATTGCCTTTTATATTTTAAAAAGTGTGATAGAGTGTTCAGTATGTAACATTTCAAACTTCACTGTTGTCACATGACCTCACTAAGTTACATAATTCACTGACTGATCCAGTTATAATACTGGAAATGTAATCATTATTTGCCATTTTAAATCTAATTTTATGTGAAAATGTCTTAACTCTTTTGAGTCTGATGTCAAAAAGGGAAACTGACATCAGCATAGTGTGCTCTGGTTGCACATTTTGACAAATGTAGTTGGTTATCATTGTATGCAGTATAATACACATACTGCAGAGTATAGTATGACTATGTTGCAGTGTTTGTGTGGGAAGTAGATTTAAATTACTTTCTGCAGGTAGAGAATCATCCCCTTCAGCACGGCATAAAACTTCTTCCAGCCTCTGCGTCCTCTCGGGGCTGCAGAGAGACAGAATAAAAGAGAAAATGTGTGAGAGAGAGAATAAAGACACTTCACTAATGCGCTCTGTTGTTGTTTGCTGCAACACAAGTTGAAAAAAGAAAATCTGTAAACCAACTTCACCACTCAAAACTGAACTTCACCTCTCTGTATTGTCTGTAAGATACAACCTAATTGTTTGAATTAAAGCAGCTGCATTATTAAACAGAAGGAAATCTTGGTGGGTCCTAAAAAATGCTGATTTATTGCCTTCCTTGACATTAGTTCTGTTCTGTTGCTTTGCTATATAGCCTACATAGGCAGCTACCTACTATGACAACCATTATGGAATCTCATCAGTGACTTATTTGGAAAACAATGCTTGGCACAGGAGATTTGGCTTGTTTTCAATAGAGTTTAATGTTAGCATTGCGTGTGTATGTGTGTGTATGTATGCATGAAAAATTGTATACGTTTATAAAAATATATAGTTTCTAAACACACACACACACACACACACACATACACATATATATACACACATATATATATATATATATATATATATATATATATATATATATATATATATATATATATATTAGTGCTTTCAATCGCTTAAAAATATTAACTAAATTAATCACGTTTTCTGTGATTAATTAATGATTAATATACGACATTTTTATAATATTAATGATACCACATTGCTTATTTTCGAGCCGCAGTCTCTCTCTGAACAAAGTCCATTCTGATAGTTCTCAGAAAATGAACTGCAACTTAGTGAATACTAATCACACAAAAATGAAACATTCTAAATAAAAAATGAGACATTCTAAATAAACGTTGAAATATCAGGTTTTAAATCATTTAAGTCAAATAGTGCTCGCTAATAGCGCTCCCTATTCAGACGCAAATTCTGAGGCCATACATGCAACAGAGAGTGAATGACCGCGACAACACCTCGGAAAAACTCATCAAGCTTAGTCAGTTTCATGTACTTTTCATCGTTTTGAGATGCGGCGAGGAATAATTTAAAAAGGATTTGCCTCAGAGGATGAGCATGGCTGGTTTCAATTCAATTTAGAGGATCCACTAGATCAAGCTGATGATTGTGAATGGTAAGTTTTTTTTTTAATTCTTAAGTTCTTTATTCTAATCATGATATAGGATCTGTGAATATTAAACTGCAAAAAGACTGTTTAAATATGAATCTGTGTGTCTCAGTGTGAATTAATGGAGCAGATTGACGCTTGGTTTCATTTACTACACATAACTTACATTAGTAAATTGCCATGGCTATTCCCTAACTATATTGCTATACTGAGATGAGTGAAATCGACTGAAATACGTAATAAACACTGAAAAAAAATGTGTTAGCAATGTATTAAACTGCACATTAAAGGTTATTCCACCTTCCTATTCAACTTACGGAATGAACGCGGTGCCAGTTCTGTTATTTCCGTAAGTTGTATAAGGAAGGTGTAGGGCATACAGCGTAAGCTTTTTGAAGAATACGGAAGGCGGTCTGGCGGAAGCCCTTGCGAGGCGATCATTTGTGTTTATAAAGAATATACATTCTTATTTTATTTTTTTTTAGAAAATGACAGATCGTTTCGCTAGATAAGACCCTTATTCCTTGTCTGGTATCGTTTAAAGCCCTTTGAAGTTGCACTGAAACTGTAATTTTGACCTTTAACTGTTTGGGGCCAATTGAAGTCCACTATAAGGAGAATGAATGTTTTCATCAAAAACCTTAATTTCTTTTCGACTGAAGAAAGAAGGGACATCTTGGATGACATGGGGGTGAGTAAATTATCAGGAAATTTTTATTTGAAAGTGAATTAATCCTTTAACATTTAGGCTCTATAATATAACAAATATAATATATAAAATGCAATAGAGGTAATATGAATGTTTAGATGCTCTGCATCACAGAAATACATTATATTTTAAAGTTTATTAAAGAAAGAAAACCATTATTTTAAATTTTAATAATATTTCACAGTATTGCTTTTTTTTTCTGTATTTTTGATCAAATAAATGCAGGCTTGATGAGCATGAGACTTCTTTCAAATACATTATAAATAGTAATGTGTCCAATCTTTTGACTGGTACTGCAATTTAAAATATAGGCCTATACAAAATTTTCTTCACATGATGTGCAATACTATGTGTATGCATGAGAAAATAAAACTTGAGAAAATAAAAAATAAAACTTAACCAAAATTATGTTTTCTGTTAAGAGTGGACATTACATTAACGTTAATACAATAGCTGATAGCTGGTTTTTACTTTTATCTCACAGATTTGTGAATCATAGTGACCAGATATTGGCCCACACTGGACAATCTGAATGAACATAATGGTGAGATCACTGACTGGAAGCAGGAAAGGTTTTTTTTTTTTCTCCAGTGCAGAAACACCAAACACCTTGGAATGCCAGGTAAGTGATGTTCACTTATATCTTTGAACAGGATTTATTTCCAGGTAAAAATCTCTATCAAAATGTGCCCTCATTTATTCAAAATGTCTCTGTAAAGAGGTCAGTAGATGTGGGAAGAAGGAGGCGGGAACCGGCGAACATTCAACGTAACTTTAATGTAAAATAAACAAAGAACAAAACGAAAGTAATGCCGGCAGACCCTCGCAGACCCTCGCGGACGTCTGCCGGCCACACAAACATAATAAAACATAACGTAACGTCCAGGCCTGGTCCTCTCTCGTCCTTCACTGATGTCGCTCCTCCTTTTATGCCTCCGGAGCTCCTCCGTGAGAGACTCGAGGCCGGCACGCCTCGCAGGTGAAGCTCATTATCACTCGCGTCACTGGCCTCGCGCCGTTCCCTCACGGCTCTCGCCCGCCCTGCTCGTCACAGTCTCATTTATATTGTTAACTATATTCTGAATAAACTACCAAAAAAACTACTTTGTACTTTGATTTTTTTTTTTGTGTCCTCTCACATAGCCTACCTGACTGAAAGGGCTGATTACGTGGGACATTAAGCAGGTCATTATGTGGGTCTTTGTCTTCTCAGGTGTGAATCACAGCATTATTCATTAAGATTCACGCCTCCCACATACTGTCTTTCTTGACCAAAATGTCTTACAAAATTTAAAGGGATAGTTCACCCAAAAATTAAAATTTGATGTTTATCTTCTTACCCCCAGGGCATCCAAGATGTAGGTGACTTTGTTTCTTCAGTAGAACACAAATGATGATTTTTAACTCCAACCATTGCCGTCTATCAGCCGTATAATGGTTAAGGACTCAGTTTAATGAGAACAATAAGTGTACCGAGTTTGGTGACTGTAGGTTAAACTAAACCCCCCACTTTTGTCAAAAGGTGGCGCTGCGGAGCCCCTTCTCCCCGCCCGTTTCTAAGGCTTTGCCCATATCTACTGTATGACAATAATGATATGTGTGTCGAGTTTCATCCAATTTGAAGCATGTTAAGGGCCCAAGAACATTATAAAAGTTTGACGTGTTGCCAAGGCAACTATGTTTGACATATCACGACATTATTTTGGTGAAGTTTGAAGCAAATCAGATAAACATAAGATGGTGATCTCAATGAATTTTGAAAGTGACACACTTCCTGCTGCCAGTTGGTGGCGGTATAACTTTGACTCACAATAGCCACATCTATGTGATCGGACTACTACAACCAACACACAACCAACACACAACCAACACAAGTTTCATAAAGATCAATCAATGTATGCAGAAGTTATAACACACTTCCTGTTTCCCTTTTCTCACCATAAATTCGTTGCCTCGCCATGGCCAAACCGTTCGAGATATCAAAAATCCGCTGGCAATTTTTCATCATCAATGTCATGACTTCATGCTGACCGAGTTTGGTGGTGATCGGATTAATCGCCTAGGAGGAGTATATCAAATTCCAGAGCATGTGTTTTCCCAAACAACCCGTAATAGCTTACTTCCTGTTGAGGTGACGTATAACTTAGAGTACGAAAGTTGTTTGGCCCGATGATGTCTATATGTGTACTGAGTTTTATACTTATATGTGCAAGCGTGTTTGATATATAGACCAAAATTTCAGACCCTGTTCAAGGGGGCGCTGTCGAGCCCTCCTGCCATGCCCGGGTACCAGCTTCTGCCCGGCCCTGATGGCCGCAGGTTCCAATGTATGTGCAAAGTTTCATGAGTTTTCGAGCATGGTAAGGGGCCCAAAAATGCCTGAATAGTCGGAAGAAAAATAATAAATATAGCTGCGAGCAGCGATGGCGGGCCCAAGCCCGGTGGCACCGCCACCCCGGTGGCTTCAGGGCAACTGTGCACAGCGGGCAATAGGCACTTAAAACGGTTAAACATCAAAGGACTATGTCAAATTCACTCCACATTTACTGCACTACAAGGTGCCGCTATAGAGCCCCTCCTCCCTGCCCATTTTCAAAGGATTACATGTGCCAAGTTTTAACATTATTCTGATGAATTTTGAAGCAAATCAGGTAAAAATAAGAGGGTGATCTCAAAGTATGCTGAAAGTGACACATTTTCTTCTTCCAGTTGGTGGCGCTATGACTTTGAATCACAATAGTCACATCCATGTGATCAGCCTTGAACACCGAAGACTAAGCCGAAGTTTCATCAAAATCAATTAATGTATGCAGAAGTTATAACACTTTGTTTCCCTTTTCTTGCCATAAATTCGTTGCCTCGCCACGGCCAAACCGTTTGAGATATCCAAAATCCGTTTGCAATTAAACAACTTCAATGTGTTAACAACAAGTTAAAAAAAGCTTGGTGTAAATTGGATAAACCCTGTAGGAGTAGTAGTATAAAATTCATAGCCTGTTTTTAAAAAAAATTAACATTCAAACAAAAATAGCCGACTTCCTGTTGGTCGGAGCTAATGAATGTAAATTAGAAAATTGTCTGGCTTAATGAGAACAATATGTGTACAGAGTTTGGTGACTGTAGAAAAAACTAACCCCCCCACTTTTGTCAAAAGGTGGCGCTACTGTGCCCCTCCACCACGCCCATTTCTATGGCTTTGTCCATGTCTACTGGTTGACAATATTGATGTGTGTGTCGAGTTTCATGCAATTTGAAGCATGTTAAGAGCCTCAAAAACACTCAAGAATATTATTACAGTTTGACCTGTTGCCATGGCAACAATATTTCAAATATCAAAAATCCTGTCATAGGTCTACATCTGCTATGTATTGACATTACACTGATGAAGTTTGAAGCAAATTAGGTAAAAATAAGAGGGTGATCTCAAAGCATTTCAAAAAGTGATACACTTCCTGCTGCCAGTTGGTGGCGCTATAACTTTGACTCACAATAGTCACATCCATGTGATCAGACTACTACAACCAACACACTCGTGAAGTTTCATAAAGATCAATATATGTATGCAGACGTTATAACACATTTCCTGTTTCCTTGTTCTCGCCATAAATTCGTTGCCTCGCCACGGCCAAACCGTTTGAGATATCCAAAATCCGTCTGCAATTAAACAACTTCAATGTGTTAGCAACAAGTTAAAAAAAGCTTGGTGTAAATTGGATAAACCCTGTAGGAGTAGTAGTATAAAATTCATAGCCTGTTTTTTCAAAAAATTAACATTCAAACAAAAATAGCCGACTTCCTGTTGGTCGGAGCTAATGAATGTAAATTAGAAAATTGTCCGGCTTGATGAGAACAATATGTGTACCGAGTTTGGTGACTGTAGGAAAAACTAACCCCCCACTTTTGTCAAAAGGTGGCGCTACTGTGCCCCTCCACCACGCCCATTTCTATGGCTTTGTCCATGTCTACTGGTTGACAATATTGATGTGTGTGTCGAGTTTCATGCAATTTGAAGCATGTTAAGAGCCTCAAAAACACTCAAGAATATTATTACAGTTTGACCTGTTGCCATGGCAACAATATTTCAAATATCAAAAATCCTGTCATAGGTCTACATCTGCTATGTATTGACATTACACTGATGAAGTTTGAAGCAAATTAGGTAAAAATAAGAGGGTGATCTCAAAGCATTTCAAAAAGTGATACACTTCCTGCTGCCAGTTGGTGGCGCTATAACTTTGACTCACAATAGTCACATCCATGTGATCAGACTACTACAACCAACACACTCGTGAAGTTTCATAAAGATCAATATATGTATGCAGACGTTATAACACATTTCCTGTTTCATTTTCTCGCCATAAATTCGTTGCCTCGCCACGGCTAAACCGTTCGAG
Organism: Megalobrama amblycephala; assembly: GCF_018812025.1. Taxonomy (NCBI): domain Eukaryota; kingdom Metazoa; phylum Chordata; class Actinopteri; order Cypriniformes; family Xenocyprididae; genus Megalobrama; species Megalobrama amblycephala. Next base: position 37,156,367 of record NC_063059.1, on the reverse strand, counting down.
ATATCAAAAATCCGCTGGCAATTTTTAAGCATCAATGTCTTTACTTCATGCTGACCGAGTTTGGTGGTGATCAGATTAATCGCCTAGGAGGAGTATATCAAATTCCAGAGCATGCGTTTTTCAAACAACCCTTAATAGCTGACTTCCTGTTGGTGTGGCGTTTAACTTAGAGTACGAAAGTTGTTCGGCCCGATGAGGTCTATATGTGTACCGAGTTTCATACTAATACGTGCAAGCGTGTTTAATATATGGACCAAATTTTCAGACTTTTTTCAAGGGGGCGCTGTCGAGCCCCCCTGCCACGCCGGGTACCAGCCTCTGCGGCGTCCTAATGGCCGCAGATTCCAATGTGTGTGCAAATTTTCAGGAGTTTTTGAGCATGTTAAGGCCCCCAAAAAGCCCCAGAAGACGGAAAAAAA